>NC_080594.1:120164065-120294065 GCF_027887145.1 Ammospiza caudacuta | reverse complement strand
TATCATATTATATTATATTATATTATACTATACTAAAGAATACAGAAAGGACACAGACAGAAGGCTAAAAAGATAACTAAAAACTCATGACTCCTTCCAGAGTCCCAACACAGCGTGACCATGACTGGTCATTAAATCAAAAAAATTCACATGAAACCAATGAAATCATCACCTGTGAATAAACAATCTCCAGCCACATTCCCAAGCAGCAAACACAGGAGAAGCAATGAGATAATAATATTTTACTTTTTCTCTGAGGCTTCTCGGCTTCCCAGGAGAAGAAATCCTGGTGAAGGGATTTTTCAGAAAATGTGATGGTGACAGTTTCCTTTTTATTGTTTTTGGTTTTGGGTGGTTTTTTTTTTGTTTGTTTTTTTTTTTTTTTTTTTTTTTTTTTTTGTTGCTTTTGGGTTTTTTTTTTTGTTTTTTTTTTTTTTTTTAATTCCTGCCTTTTTGTTGCCAGCTTTCCAGCTGAGCCTGTTCCACTCCTGGCACTGCTGCTGTGCATTACTCAGCTTTTGTGCTGCCAGACTGGAATGTCCATGGAAGTAACTCTCAGCTGCCAGGAGGTGGGACTGGATGGGATGGAAGCCCCATTCCCTCTTCCTGGGGTGAGAAATTCCAGGATACAGCCCATTTACTGGAAAGGTTATAGGATGTGCAGGGGTTGGTCTTGCCAATCCACAATGCCCTTCCCATTCCTGAGCTCCCAAGAACAACTTGAACACTGTGGAGAAATCAGATTTTCCCATTATATTCCTGAGCCCAGTTATATTCCTGCTGCTGTTTTCCCAGCAGTTCCCTGACTGCTTTGTCCAGTGGAAATCTTCAGGATCAGAAACCAAAATTCCCCTCCCAGCAGCTCTCAGAGGTCACTTATAGGACATTTATATCCTGACCTCAAAGCTCTGCTGCTCCAGCCTCGTTGGTGTAATTGGAATAAACCAAGCCCTGCTTTTCCCAAGCTGTGGATGCTATCTCACATATTATGAATTTATATATATAAATTAGATGTAATTTGATATAATTTTATATAATATATAATATATAATATATAATATATAATATATAATATATAATATATAATATATAATATATAATATATAATATATAATATATAATATATAATATATAATATATTATATATAACATATAACATATAATATATAATACATAATATACAACATATAACATATAATATATAATATATAATATATAACATATAACATATAATACATAATATACAACATATAACATATAACATATAATATATAATATATAATATATAACATATAACATATAACATATAATATATAATATATAACATATAACATATAACATATAATATATAATATATAATATATAATATATAATATATAATATATAATATATAATATATAATATATAATATATAATATATAATATATAATATATAATATATAATATATAACATATAATATATAATATATAATATATAACATATAACATATAACATATAACATATAACATATAATATTCCATTATTCCATTATTTCCTACCCACCAGAGGCTGGACTTTCCTTCTCTAAGGAAAACCTTAATGGTCAGAAGTGTAAATTCCATGAAATAATATGTAAGGTTTGGTCTAAGGGATAAAATATTGGAATTCTTCCTCATTTAAATAGTTCAAGCAAACAAACTCCAACGAATTAAAATTTCACAGTTGGAAGTGTTTTAGTGTTCCAATCCATTTAGAAGGTTCTGGGAGAAAATAGCCCCTGAGTCTGAACAGAAACCCCAGACTGAGCTCACCCAAGGAATCTGGAGGATTTTTTGCTGTTTGAATGTGAAAATAAGGATGAATCTAAAAGAAGTGGCCAGGCCCGCGGGGATCATATCCTGGTCAGCCATTGCCCATGTGCAGCAATTCCCATTTTTGATTTCCTTTTTCTACCTCTGCCAAGGTCAGGATTGAAGGCACCTGAGACCACAGTGCACGTTGAGATTCAGGTGTTTATTGTTTCATATCAATATTACAGCCCCACAGCAGTGATTTCTGCAGTATTTCACTAACAGGGCACAAAATGGCCAACTATCTCCGGTTACAAGATCTTTTAGGGCTAAACTGTTACCCCAGTTCTTCTAAAGTTCTTCACAGAATCACAGAATCACAGAAGTTCAAGACTGGAAGAGACCTATAAGATCATCAAGTCCAGTCGATGTTCTAACTGTTCAACTAGATCTTCTAAGCCTTCTGATGTTCACATTTTTGTAATGGAGTTTCTCACGCGCTTTTCATGTAAATAAATGATTGTTTTGCGTTCCTTTCTGGAGGAGGAGAGAATTGATGGGCTGTTGGTTCGACCAGTGTGGTTGGAGAGGTGACAATTTCGTTCTCCAACCCATGGTGACCTGTGGAATTCTATAAATATCGAGGTCGGTAAATAAACGTGCTCTTTTTTACTTTGGGCATCTCAGCGTGTGAGTGTCGTTCATTTCGTGTCGTGTTGCAACGCTAAACTGTCTAATTAAGAAATAACACCTAAATAATTATCAAATTGCACCTAAAAATTATTATTATTAAAATAAAATATTATTAATAATATTTATTGGTTTAACATTTTATATTTTATTCGAAGATTATAATGTTATTTTAATATTTACTATTAATAATTATTATTATTAAATTACACCTAAATTGTTATTAAGTTACACCTAAAAATTACTTTTAACCCAATACCCAATCACCCGTGCCTGAAATGGGGACTTTTTTATCCAGTGACACAAAACCACCCAAACCCATGGAGAAGAAGGAAGAAGAAGGTAAAGAAGAACAACGTGCCTCCACCCAAACTCTAAATTTTCCACCCTGTGATATTACACACTTCTCACCAACTACACACTCGTAATCCCAGTGCTATCAATGAATTGTGGAAGCTTTTTCCATGCCCTCAGGTCAAACGCAGTGCTCCCTTGGGAGTCAGAGTCTGTCTGTACAGAAACCCTAAAATTCTCAGCATCCAGGACTCCAACACAGCAATGCATCCTTTTCCCAGCCCTGATCCCATGGGTGCTGCCCCTTCCCTCCTCCCACCCAGCCAGAAGTTGCCCTGTGTGTCTCCAGCGCTGCCACACTTGGCCCAGCATGAAGATGAGGAAATCTTCCTCCACGACCACCAGAGGAGCCCCAGTGGGAGCTGCCAGAGGCCCCAAAACGAGCGGATCTCGCTCACTTTGTTGGCAGAGAAACATCTTCTCCCTGACTAAAAACATCCATGAGAAAGAGCCTGATCTGGAGTTAACAACCCAAAGGTTTTGTGAGAGCACAGAAAGCTCTGGAGTCTCCTGGTCTGGGACAAAGCAGAGGGGGAGCATTTCCACGAACGCTCCAGGATGTTATTTTATGCTCATGGGGCTTTTTCCTGTCTTTTCCTGCAAAACCCAGCGCATGGTGTGCAGAGGGAAGACAAGACAGAGCAAACCACAGAGGTCACGACTCCGATCCTGTGGGAAGCTGCTCTCCAAACTGGAAATTTAAGGTAAAGATCTGCTGTTGATAAACACTTGGTGCATATTTAAGGCCACCACTGTTCCTTGGGTGCCCTTTGCTGGTGTAAATAAACTTCAGCTCGGTTTGTGGCAAACCTCAAATATTTGAGGCTCAGCAGACGACACACAGTTAGGAATCTGTTCCTGTGCATGGGTTTAACGCTGCCCTGATCATGTGGGAACCTTCCCGAAATCCCAAGATTTTCCAAGGAAAACGGTGATAGAGGGTTAGAGGAGTGTCACATTCACATTTTATGAAAAATCCCTTCACCCAGGGTTTTTCTCCTGGGAATCTGAGAAATCTCAGAGAAAAAGGAAAACAATTCTTATCTCATTTGCTTCTCCTGTGTTTTGTTCATGCGGAATGTGTTTGGAGATTGTTTACCCACAGGTGATTGTTCCATTGGATTAATGTGAGTTGTTTTCACTCTTTGGCCAATCATTTCCAAGCTGTGTCAGGACTCTGGAGAGAGTCACGAGTTTTCATTATTATCTTTTTAGCCTTCTGTCAGTATCCTTTCTGTATTCTTTAGTATAGTTTAGTATAGCATTCTTTAATATAATATAGTATCATAAAACAATAAATTAACCTTTTGAAAACATGGAGTCAAATTCATCATTCCTTCCTTCGTCAGGGGAAAACCCAAATAAAATAGAGGAGCCTCCTCTAAGGTGTTTCTCCTAAATATTCATCCCACTCCAAGGACAATGCCATCACCTCCTCTCCATTCCATCAGTTTTATTCATTTCCGTGATAAGTCTGGGAGAGAGTGATACAACCCTACAAACACCTTTGCCTGAGGCAGGGAGAAAAGGCACATTCCTGGGATTTATCTTGAGTCCACATCCCTACAAAACCCAAGGAAGCCGCCTGGAGTGAAGTCCGTGTGTTTTCATCACCATCACCTGATTTTTGGGAGCACAAGGAACACTCAGGAGCTGCACTTCTGGAATGTTCCGAGTAAAGCCAGATGGATCTCAGATTCCTTGGCTCTCAACTCCTGGATTGTGCAAAGCTGGTGGCTGCCCTGCTGGAAAATCCTAAATTGCTCAGCACAGGGGGTTCTTTGTCTCCCCTGCTTGGAATGATGAGCGGGGAGAAAGCAGAAGCAGCAGCAGTTTCACCCTGGTCACTGCAGCTTGGGGACGTTCTTGGGAGAAATCCGGCTCCCTGCAGCTCCTGAGAGGGCAGTGGAAATGGAAACGAATGGAAAAATAGTCCAGAAAAATATTTAGCGTGTGTGACAGCCACATCTGTGCTCCAAAGGACATAAAATCATGGAATTCCAGAATGGCCTGGGCTGGAAGGGACAACAAAGGTCATCTCATTCCATCCCCCTGCCATGGCAGGGACGCCTCCATGTCCCAGCCCCAATGTCCAACCCGGCCTTGGGCACTGCCAGGGATCCAGGGGCAGCCAAGCTGCTCTGGGAATTCCATCCCAGCCCTGCCCACCCTCAAAGGGAAGAATTTTTTTCCCAATATCCCACCCAGCCCTGCCCTGTGTCATTTTGGAGCCATCCCCCCTTGTCCTGTCACTCCACCCTTTTTAAAGTCTCTCTCCATAATTCTTGAGCTCTTCAGGGACTCAGCCAAAATCCCAGCTATGGATGCCCCAAGTTCAGTTCATCCAGCTCTTTCTAGTCTACCACTAGAATGTGGAATTCAGTGAGTTTTTCCAACGTATTCCCGAGGTGCTGAAGGTGCTAAGGGATGATCTTGGTGGACTTTTCCAGCCTAAATACCTCTGTGAGATTTTCTCTTGGTCCCTCTGGTTAGGGCCAGGCTTTATCTGAGGTGGGGAGATGTGCCCACCTCAGCCTAGGGCACTTTGGTGGGAGATTTCCCCTCTGGAAGTTCTTCCATGTGGCAGAAAATGCTTTAAAGACAGAGAGAGTGACCTGGAGATCAGGATTTCCAGTAGAATCCCTCAAATTAAACCTTCATTCCATGACTCAGAGGATGCTGTTTTAACAAGGGGCAGAAACTGTCTTGAGTAACGCAAAACCAAAACCTTTGGCTCAAGGAGTTTTGCTGATCCCCTTTCGTGTATTTAATTTCATGTTTTTGGCAGCACCATCCCAATAAAACTGAACTCTCCCGTTCCCTGCGCAAAAATTCCTTGTTTGGAGCCACGTCCATGCTCCTTCCCGCCAGTCTGCTCCACGCTTCGTTGCTAATTCCTGATTTTCCTCCTCCCTGGCCACTTGTGTCCGTCTGTCCCAGGTGGAATTTGCCAATCCTGGGGGTCGGGCTGTTCCTGGCAGCGCTTGGCCGCGGTTCTTTCCGAGCTCCAGTTTCTTCCCACCCACCCACATGGACAGGACGGGCAGTGCTGGCTGGAATCCCCACAAGGAGCCAGGAAAACGCACAAGCCTTGGCTTGGTTTGGGGTTTTAGCAAAGCCCCACAACAGGAGCGGGGCTGGGAACGGCAGAGTGGTGTGGAAATGGAAGGAAGCGCAAACCCCAGGAGCGGCCGCTACCAGAAAACCGCTTTAAAAAAAAATATATATAAGACAAACAAGCTCCTCTTTCAGCTGGTTAAAAAACCTCTTTCAAGGCTCAAACATCTGGCTCCTTCTCCAGCCTTTTATTGGGAATGCTGTCCCGGACACCTCCAGCTCTGTGTTTCTCCATGGGAGGGATGAACAGCTGCAGTTTTTGGGAATGCGCTCCTCCCTTCTTTCCTGGCAGGTAGAGGCAGCTCTGGAACATTCTGAGGAACCTTTGCACCAACAATGGAAGCCAAAATCTTCCTGAGGATGACAAATTTTGGCCCTACTGAGTTGGTTTTTTTGTGGGGGTTTTTTTTTTGTTTTTTTTTTTTTTTTTTGTGTGTGTGTGGTTTTGGGGTTTTTATGGTTTTTTTGTTTGTTTGTTTGTTATGTTGGCTTGGGGTTTTTTGCTTTGTTTTTGGTTGGGTTTTTTTTGTTTGTTTTTTTGGGTTTTTTTGTTTGTTTTGTTTGGTTGTTTTTTTTTTTTTTTTTTTTTTTTTTTTTTTTTTTTTTGTTGAGGAAACAGTGCAAAATGTTCAGTAAACAACAGGTTGGACTCAGAGGTGACCCCAAAATTTGTCTGTTCAGTGGAGCAGATGAGCCACCACTAAACCTGATGGAACTACAGCAGCTTGGAGGCTGAGCTGGAGCACAAAGAAGCCCTGAATTATTTAAAAACATATCAAATTTAGAGCACCACAGGAGGCAGAAAACTGCTGGAGTTCCTGGATGTGATGCAACTGATGTAACTCTGCTGGCCCAGCACATCCTGAGGTGCTCCTCTGGGATGCGCTGAACCACCAAAATTCGCAGCGTAAATTCTCAGAATAGGCATAAATTATTTCTAAAAAGCAAAATTCTAACACTGGCAAAGCAGAAAGAAATCTGCAGGTGGTCCTGGAAGAGGTGATTTGCCAGACTGGAGATTTGGGCACACCCACATCAGTGTCCTCATGGAGAACAGAAACCCAGCCCTGTAGGAAAAAACAGGATTGAGAAGCAGGGGAAGGCAACTTGTGGTTTATGAATTCCAGAAAATTGCACTTCATTTGAGGAAAATGCGAAAATTCTGGTCATTAAATCTGAGTAAGAGCAGGATTGGTGTTGCCTGGCTCGTGGCAGGGACTGAGGATGGATTCCAAGGAAAACAAGAGTTCCCATCAGCAGGAGTGTCCGCCCAGCTTCCAGCAATGGGTGACTCCTCAAACCCTTGAGCCACAAGTTGGATCTGCACCGTGGTGTGAAATAATATTGTGTTGAAGTTCTCCTCAGAATTTTTCCAATTTGCATTTCTGATATCCAATTCAGTGCCAGAGTTCTGCATCTGAATATGGGGGAGATTTGTCTCTTTTTTAATTTGACCTGATGAACACAGAGGTGAACACAACCAGGAAGTGGTTGTTTCCTTATTGACATTTTCCTTATAATTTTTCCAATTTATTGAAGTTTTCCTTATAATTTTTGAAGGAAAATTTTTATTGAAGCTTTCCTTATAATTTTTCCAACTGAAGTTTTCCTTATAATTTTTCCAATTTGCATTTCTGATACCCAATTCAATTCCAGAGAGTTCTGCTTCTGAATGTGGGGCAGATTTGTCTCTTTTTTAATTTGACCTGATGAACACAGAGGTGAACACGAGCAGGAAGGACAAAGATCCCGAGTGAGTTGTTCCAATTCCTAATCCATTCCAAAAAGTGCCATTCCTTTTTTTGGGAGACGTTGTCTTAGCACATGAAGAACTTGGAGAACTGGAAAAGGTTTAATAAACCAGCCCTGTGTTCTTTCCTAATATTTTTTCCATAAACAACTGTTTAATTAATTAATTTTTGAATTTTAAAGCATTAGTTTAAAGCATTGCAGCATTAATTTTGCTGAATTTGGGATTCAGCATTAATTTGGGAATTTTAAATTTCAAATTCAGGTTGAAGAGTATTATTCCAATGCTGCAATGACCTTAGCCTGAAGCTGTGAGTGGAGTAAAAACCATACTTTCATAACATCTTACCTCCAAAAAACCTGAGACAATGAAGGTGTTTCCCTTAGAAAATCTTCCTGTATCTTGTTGACAAATATTATAATAAATCTTTTTTGGTTGGATTATCTCATCCTATATCAAGACAAAATAATATTAATTATGTCACAAGTAGTTTTATTTTGCTAATTAGCTGTGTGGACCTAAATCCTTGTCTTTTACAAAATTAAAATCTTTAATTTTGCTGAATTTGGGATTAAGCATTAATTTGGGAATTTTAAAAAGTTGCTTTGAAATTCAGGTTGAAGAGCATTATTTTAATGCTGCAATGAACTCAGCCTGAAGCTGGGAGCAGAGTAAAAACCAAATTTTCACAACAGTTTACTTCCAAAAAACCTGAGACAATGAAGGTGTTTTTCTTACAAAATCTTCCTGTATCTTGTTGACAAATATATAATAAATCTTTTTTTTATTATCTCACCCTATATAAAAAATAATATTAATTATATTAATATTATAGTAGTAATATATTGATTTATATTATATTAATTTATATTATATTATATTATATTATATTATATTATATTATATTATATTATATTATATTATACTATATTATATCATACTATACTATACTATACTATATTAATATATTAATATTAATATATTAACATTGTAATATTACTTAATTATTAATTAAAATATTAATTGTGTTGAAAATAGTTTTATCTTGCTAATTAGCTCTGAGGACTTAAATCCTTATCTTTTACACAGGGAATGGAGAAAGTCAGATGGGCCACAGGATTCCAGATATTTTTTAATGGATTTTATGATGGAGGAGCAGAGGATGTGTGAGGATCTTACAGCAACTTTCAATATCAAGATGAAGGGATAGAGGGAAGCTGGAGAGGGACAATTCATGAGGGGATGGAGGGATGGGACAAGGGGCTGGAGCAGCCTGGGACAGTGGGAGGTGTCCCTGCCATGGCAGGGGGGCACTGGGTGGGCTTTGATGTCCCTTCCATCCCAAACCACCCTGTGATTCCATGATTTTTTTCCAGTAGTCACTGATGTATTTAGGTGCTCTTTCTCATCAGACTCTCATATTTAAAGTGGGAAGAATAACGTATTTTAATCTGTCGCAGACATTTCTCCACAGAAATCCTTTCTTTCAGATTTCTGCGTCTTCGGGAGGCCAGAGGCCCCCAAAGAGAAAGTAAACAATTATTATCAGCTGCTGGGGAATGCAACAGGAACACCTTGATTGGCTCATTTTCTATGTTTATAATTAAGGGCCAATCACCAGTTCAAGCCAGGGGACTGAGTCCTTGAGCACAACTGTGTTGTGGGTTCTTTTCTATCTATTCTTAGCTTAGCTAGCTGCTCTGCAAAACCTCTCTCTATATTCTTCTTAGTATAACTATAATGTATTATATCGTATATTAATAAATCAAGCCTTCTGATTCAAGAAACAAGATTCACCGTCTCTCTCTCACCAGCCGCACCCACTCAGGTGCGGTAATATTAATCTTTCCAAGGATGACATCCACATTTCCATTTGTTTGGAAGCCTCTCTGGGCCGACTGTGCTGTTTGGCTGGAGCTGCTGCTGGTTTTGTCAGACTGTTCCTCACATCAGGGCTTCTCCAGGAATTCTGGAGCCTCCAGGGCCTCCATCCATGGCTGAAGGTGGCAGCAGCACCTGGAGGAGCTGCAGGAGGAGTTGGGAAGCACAACCAGTGGGATTGATCAGATCTCCGTGGTCCAACCTCAGCTCCCCCTGCTCCAGGGGGGCCCCTCTGCCACCCTGCACATGTCACCACTTCAGAGGGCAGGGGGAGCCACAGGCTGAGCGGGGACAAACTGTCACCTCGGGGGTCACACGGGAATGGGGCTTGTCCTCTGTGCTCCCCACACTCGCAAACTGGGGCTGATAACTCTCAGAGATAACAGCATTATCTCTGCGAGTTCCTGGCTGCCTCCAGCAGCTCTGCAAGGTGAAATATTCTTATTAACAAAGCTTTCCCTGAAGTCTGAATTACCAAGCCACTAACAGGATGCTTTCCTGATTAAAATTCCCCCATTTAGGGCATCAGAGGTGCTTTAAATCCCCCTGTGGCCTCACACTGCTGCTGGTGGCTCGTGGGGACGTGCTTTTGGCAAAGTGAACAAGCAACATTTCCCTCTCGGGTTCAGCCTTGGAGGAGGGAGGTTTCCTGAAGGAAAAACTGAGCAATGAGGACTCAGATCCTCTGTGTGCCAGGTTTGGGTGGGATTTCACTGGCACACATCCTCCTTGGAGCGGTGGGCAGGACAGGGAGTAGCAGCAGGATTTACTTGTCCCCTGCTCTGCTGAGGCCAGGTTGGACAGGGCTTGGAGCAAGCTGGAATAAAGGAAGGTGTCCCTGTCCATGGCAGATGATCTTCAAGGACCTTTCTGTGAAAAATGGCTATTTTACGATTGGCTTCTCACAAATACTAAAATAATTATATGTGATATGTTAGAAAGTTATGCTGTATTAATTTTCTTAAGTAGAGTGTTAAATATAGTTTTAGGTTGAAACATAATGTTAAAATAGAAACTATGCTAAAGAAAGGACTCACACCAGACAGCAGCCACAGGACACCTGAATCTTTCACAGAAAGAGAATTTATTGCTCCATTATCAGAAGAAATTAACTCCTTCCTGCCTCGCTCAGCCCTGGAGACACCATCAGGATTCAGAAGAAGGAGCTGACACTGCCCAGGCAGAATCCTGTGTTTGAATGGAATTTATGCATCATGGATGAGGTGTATGAATATGCAACAGGTTATTGTTTTTAGGGGTTAATCCTCTGTTAATGTGGGTTCTTTTTCAGGCTTATTTTGCCCAGAAAAAGGTACCCGGACATCTGTAACTCTTTGTTCTTATTGACTCATATTGTCCTAAATCCTAATTGTCCAAATTATTATTACTCTGATTATATTGCTATTTTTATAACCATTTTATTACTATTAAACTTTTAAAAACAAGTGATTGGCATTTTTCACACTTTCCAACCCAAACCATTCTAAGATTTGAGGTTTCTGATCTCCAACCTGAAGGTTTGATGTCTCTCATCTCCACAATTTCATGTTGTGCGGTGTGAACTGCCCATTTTCTTCCAAAGAGAAGGGTCCTGTCATGTAAGAACTGCCCTAAATTCAGGACAAATTGGGTTCCACCACCTCTGGGGAGCTTCCCAAGCCTTCCAGGAAACCAGAGGAAGCTCAGCAGCTCTCCCCCATCCTGAGGGAAAACACAGTGCCTTTTTTCCTGGCTTTTGCAGAAAGCCAAGGGGGCTTTGAGCCTCTCAGGTGCCAAAGCCAGGCTGAAAAATGGGCATTTCACCCTTTTAATTCTGTTCAAGCTCCTGTTCCACCCACCCAGTCCTGCTGTGCCATCACAGACAGATTTCCCAAGGGTCACCTTTCCTTTGGGAGCCACAGGTGTCACCCACCTGTGAGCAGAAGGTCACAAAGCCCAGGACTGAGGGACTCCCTTTCTTTCACTGCTTCCCTTCCTCGCATCCTCCAGAAATTTGTCTGGACCCAGAACACAAGAAAATTCAAAATTCATTTCTGTAGCTCTGTTCAAGTGGGAGAAATGAGGAACTCAGCTTGGGAGAGGACAGTGGGAACCCCTCTGACAGGACTCCATCCCTCATCCAAGGCTCTCCAAACATCCCAGTGCCTCATTTGCCATGAGTTCATCATCATCCTCATCATCATCATCATCATCGTCATCATCATCATCATCATCATCAATCATCATCATCATCATCATCATCTCCCAGTCCCATGGGCATCCCAGGAGAGGAATGTGATTAATCCACATACAGAGATATCCCAGGGGGTGGATCCCAGCTCTTACTGGTTTTCCTTGGCAAACACCCACAGATATGAGATTTTCCAAGCAGGACAGAAATCCCCTCATCTTTGTGTGTGCTGCTGTCCAAATTGAAGCTGTTTTAGCAGTGCCAGGTGCCCTAAGGAAATGAACTTTCTCTGCTTCCCTAAAAAGAAGCTCAAGGTGGAGTTTGCTGCCTCAAAATACCTGAAATCAGACAGAAATGGTCAAAGTAGTAACTTTGTAATAGTAATTTATACTAGAACTTTTTTATTTTTCTTTTTTGAAGAGTACTTCCCATTCTTTAATTTTTTTTTTCATTCTTTGAAATGTTCCTATTGGATCTGGTGGCAGTTTTGTGAGGACCACGACAGGAAATTTTCCGTCTAAATTGTGCGTCTCACAACCCAACAGTGATGATTAAACCTTTCTGTCTCAATAAACTAATTACAACAAGTAATTATGAACAGCTTTATCTTTTCACAGATTGGAATTCCTGGAACTGCGGTTGAAAGGATCATTCTTGCAGCAAGTTGCAAAATGAGGCCCTGAGGGTGTGAGATTCTGGATCCAGACCCCTCCCAGTCAAGGAAAAGAGCTCTCAGTTCTCCTCATGATTTTATTGAAGCTGGGCTAACGAAGTATTGATATTCCCTACATGGATTAATTGCCTGGAATTTATGGGATATAAATTCCCATTTCTTTTTCTGCCAAGTTAATGATACCCTGCAACCCCCAAAATACAAAGGGGACAGAAGTTTTGCAGAAAAATGAAAGCAAATTCTCCACTCTGGAACATCAGCATTTGCTGAGGACAATCCAAGATGAATTCCAGGCCACATTTTTTAAATTCCTGTTAAAATTCATGTGGGGTGGATTGCAACAGCTCAGCTGCAACTGAGTCTGCACAGAGGAAAATCTGAGCTCCAGCCTCTGGCTAAATGATGGAATTAAGGGTAAATATGGTTGTTAAAACTAGTTTTTTAAAAGCAGTCTGATTCAATTTAGGTTTTTTTCCCTCTTCCAGGCTTGACACAGCACAGGAATAAGGTGGATGTGAGATATCAAAAAAAATAAAAACAGGCAAATTCCAAAGAAGGCAATCGATGAAGGCAATCTATATCTCATTCACATTGTTGAATAAATAATAACAGAGGAGGTCTAAAATTAGATTTGAGAAGAAACCTGAACTGGTCTGGGCACAGACTGATGCAGCCTCACTGCTGGACTGGGATTTCAGCTGGGAATGGGAATGGGAATGGGAATGGGAATGGGAATGGGAATGGGGATGGGAATGGGAATGGGAACGGGAATGGGAACGGGAACGGGAACGGGAATGGGAATGAGGACGGGAATGGGAATGGGAATGGGGATGGGAATGGGAATGGGAATGGGAATGGGAATGGGAACGGGAATGGGAACGGGAATGGGAATGGGAATGGGAACAGGAATGGGAATGGGAACGGGAATGGGAACGGGAATGGGAACAGGAATGGGAATGGGAATGGGGATGGGAATGGGAACGGGAATGGGAACGGGAATGGGAATGGGAATGGGAACAGGAATGGGAATGGGAATGGGAACAGGAATGGGAATGGGAACAGGAATGGGAATGGGAACGGGAATGGGAACGGGAATGGGAATGGGGATGGGGATGGGAATGGGAATGGGAATGGGAATGGGAACGGGAATGGGAATGGGAACGGGAATGGGAATGGGAATGGGGATGGGGATAGGGATGGGAATGGGAATGAGAATGGGAATGGGAATGAGAATGGGAATGGGAATGGGAACGGGAACGGGAATGGGAATGGGAACGGGAACGGGAATGGGAATGGGAATGGGAACGGGAACGGGAACGGGAATGGGAATGGGAATGGGAACGGGAATGGGAACGGGAACGGGAACGGGAACGGGAATGGGGCTGCTCTGGCTCCTCCTGGCTGGGCCCCAGATGTTTGTCCCGGGGGAAGGAGGGGATGGTGCTCCTGGAAATCCATCACTTCTGGAGGAAATCTAAAGTTTGAGGTGATTCAGGGGATTTTTCTGTTTGCAGAAATTGATCTTAATCCCAGACTGGTTTGGTTGGAAGGAACCTTAAAGATCATCTCATCCACCCCCTGCCATGGGCAGGGACACCTTCCACTGTCCCAGGGTGCTCAGGGCTCTGTTTGCATCCTGAGCTGAAGAAAACTGGGAAAACTAGGATTTGAGGCCAAAAGTTGATAAATCCCCTAAAAATCAGTGCTCAGAGGAGAAGGGTGTTGGTTATGGCACTGCAGCAAACTGGAGCTGATCCCTGCTCCTGAGTGACAGCAGGGCAGGAAATTGAATTCCCTCCCCCCTGCAGCCAGCAAGGGATGACTGATGTCTAAAATGCTTGGGAATGCTATCTTCAAATTCTCCAAAATAACAAAGTTCACCTTTGCAACGATGTTCCCTTTATTTTTATTTGTTTGACATGATCTGCTCAGTTTGACCCCAACTTCCAAACAAATTCAGATCCAGGGAGAATGTTCAGGGTTTTTGTTTTTTTTTTCCTGAAAATACCATCTGGTCTATATGGAATATTGAAGCCTGAAGTTATCCATGTCCCACACACCCCACAGACAGAGCTTTCCAAATGCTGGACCCCATTGGGATTTTTATAAAATTAATATCCTTTTATTGATATTAATCAATAATGACGAAACTTTTGGAGAAAGAGCAGTAAATGCAACCATCAATCCCACTTCAATAGAATTGCCCAGAAGGTCAGATCACTTTGTCTCTGTCTGAGCAAAGAGGATGAAAAAATATCTCAGGTGGGGAAGGGAGCCCTGGAAAGGATGGAGGGATGGATTTAGAACTATGGAATCGTGGAATGGTTTGGGTTGGAAGGGACCTCAAAGATCAACTCACTCCAATCTCCTGCCATGGCAGGGACACCTCCCACTGTCCCCAGTGTCTAGCCTGGCCTTGGGCACTGCCAGGGATGCAGGGATGGAATTCCATGCCAGCCCTGCCCACCCTGCCAGGGAACAATTCCTCATTCCCAATATCCATGGCCTTCCTAAGCCAGCACACCTTATCTCAGTTAATTTATTTTTTTTTTATTTTTGAAAATTCTCACAAATCCATTTCTCACTGCGGCAGTTACTGTTTTGGCCTGACAAGTAAATGTGTGTGTGCAGACGATAGAGAGGAAGATGTTGGTGTGGATGTGTGTCACAGACATCTTTTCATGAAAAATCTTTTCTTTAGGATTTTTCCTCCTGAGAGGCTGAGAGGCTTCAGGAACAAAATGCAAACATTGATTATCTGCTGCTGTGGAATGCAACAGGTGCATCTGGGACTGGCACATGTTGGATGTTTGTAATTAATGGCCAATCACAGTCAGCTGGCTCGGACAGAAAGTCTGAGACAGCTGCCTTTGTTATCATTCTTTCCTTTCTATTCATAGCTTAGCCAGCCTTCTAGTGAAACCCTTTCTTCTATTATTTTAGTATAGTTTTAATGTAATATATATCATAAAATAATAAATCAAGCCTTCTGAACATAGAGTCAGATCTCTGTTTCTTCTTTCATCTAAAAACCCCTGTGAATGCCGTCACAGATAAGCCTAAATATATCTTTGTATGAAGCATATTTACAGGAGGAATATATGGCTTTTTCTAGTAAATTGTTCAGGGGGGTCTTTTTGGTTCCTGTCCTTAAGTTTGAGGTGAAGTCCTCCAAGCCTATGAGATGCCTTTTTCACCTGATCAAGAAGAGAAACTTCTGGGCTTATTTCCTTTTTAAATAGACAAAAAAGAGTTTTGTCACTCTGTCAACACCATACATGAGGCGGGATCTTTTTCTGGGAGGCCACACCAAAACCCACAAACATTTTTTGCACCTTGAACTGAATATTCGGAGGGATTTTCACTTTAATTTGCTTTTCCAGGGGGGCAAACCCAGCAGGAATTCTTGGAGGAAAATGAATTTCTTTTCCAGCCCTGCCCTCTGGCACTGGCAGCCATTCCCTGTGTGCTGTCCCTGCATCCCCTGGCAATTGTCTCTCTCCAGCTTTCCTGGGGCTCCTCCAGGCCCTGCAAGGCCACCCTGAGCTCAGCCCAAAGCTTCTCCTGTGCAGGTGAGCAATGCCAGCTGTGCCAGCCTTTCCCGCCAGCAGAGCTGCTCCATCCCTCTGCCCATCCTGGAGCCTCCTCTGGGCTCTGCAGCAGCTCCAGCTCCTCCCTGGCTGGGATCCAGGTGGGCTCTCACCTGTGGGACATCCCTTGCTCTGCCTCTTCCCAAAATCCTGAGCTTTCCCCACCTTCTGGCAGCTTTAAACCTTGCTGCTCCTTTGGCAAAACCAGCCACACTTACCAGAACTGGTAATTGCTGAGTTTCCCATCATTTGGAGATGCCAATTTGCTTCATCCTGCTTTTCCTTTGGAGTGGGAAAAGCCTCTGAGTGCTGCTGTGGAGTCAGCAGCTGGACAGAGCTCACAGGAGGGCTCTGAGGAAATATTATCGGGAACAAGAAATTCTGGGCCAGAAATCTGGGAGAAGGATTAGGAGAAATCAAGGAAAAAGGCTGTGGTCGAAAAAGACTGAAAAAAGAAGGAAGCAAAACCCAAAGGAGACCTCTGAGGTTTTAATCAGTTTAGGAGCCAGACTTAATTTCTTGATGCAAAAAAGATGGGAATTGTTCGTAAGATGGAAAAAATAAAATCCTTTAGGAAGAAGAAACACCTCGAGACAAATTGTTTGGTGTCTGGACAGAAACTGGAATTATACAAATAATCAGAGGAGCAGCATCAGTCACACGGGCAGAGAGAGATGATTTCTAACCAGGTATCTGCTTCCTCTGCCTGCAGTATTTTAGATGGCTTATAATGGATTGCTAAAATGGCACACTCATTACTGTCAAAATGAGTGGATAACTCTCAAGCAGCACAGATATTTTATTTATGAGCAAATAAAAGAATTTTATAGCTGCCTATCACTGATCTGCAATGCTGGAATGGAGTAAAATCAATTCAAAGTTAAAACAAAACAAGAAAAAATGGAGGGAGAGGAAAGGATTCTTTTCTGTTGTTATTAGTTTTGTTCTTTTATTTGTTTGTGCTTTGATTTGGGGCGTTTGACTTTGATTCCTGCTTGAATTGAAAGGCAAATTGAAGTGTAGCAGGCAGGCTTTAATGAAGAGATGTGCAGAGTCTCTGATGTATTTGAGGGAACCTTTGCTGCTTGTGGTTTTGTATATGGTTATGGTAAATAACCCTCAGGCTGATTTTTGTGGTCTGCCCTTTGCTGTGGGTACTTGACCACCAGAGACTCGTTGAACCTAAATAACCCAAAGCCATGCCCAGCCTGCCAGTGCCACCACCCCAACAAATGCTGAGGAAACGGGGGTGCCCCCAGTGAGGAGATGCCTGAATTGGGAGCTGCACTGCTGGGGAATGGCCCTGCTAACAAAGGGCAGCTCTGTTATCCTGGGGCTGTCACTGCAAAATCCCCTTTCCCCATGGCTGCTTCCTGCCAGCAGTGCCAGTAAATGAGCCCAAGTGGGAGCCAGGATGACAGGGCTGAGTGTGTCTCTGTCCCTCCTGGGGACAGCCCTGATGGGGGGCACTGAACCCGAACTGACAGAGCGTCCCTCCCTCGGGTTTCTGTGCTTGAGATGACCCCAAGGTATTAAAAAGTCTCTTTTTTGCCAGCCCCACAACCAAAGAAGAAGCTGAGATTCCTCGGTTCTGCTTTTCAAGGCTGTTTATTTTCTCTTACCTATTCCATTCTTTCTCTGACCTGCTGAGATCTGTCCTGCAGGTTGTGTTTTGGCACAAAATAACAACACACCCTTGGGGCGGTGTTAACTTTTTACACTACAAACTGCATGTCATGGTTTGGTGCAATGCTGGTGCCTTCATGGAAATATGTTCTGCTTAATGTTTGCTGTGAGATGGGAGTAGAAATAGAGCAAAGCAGGCTCTAGCTTAGGAATCCAGGGAAAAAACTTGATTAACTTACAATATGCAAAAGAAACACACACACAAAACTCAGAAAGAAAATCTTTTAAAAACATTCCTCCTCCCCCCACCAAATTTCTAACACAGCACAGTGAGACAAAACCTTGGATTCTCAATCCAGTGACCACTTTCAGAGCTTTCTCCTGGGAGTTCTCTACTTTTAACCCCTGTGTTCTCAGAAGTGTATCCATGTCCTCAGGAACCACACCACATGCTGATATTCAAACCTGAGCATTTGTTAGTTTGACCCCAAACTCCCAAAAAACTCACTTCCTTTTCAAACCAAGGCACTGCTGTTCTTTATCTACAATCGTTTTCCAATACCCATCACCCATGTCAGACAGTCTGTCTCTACTCTAAACCAATCCAGAAGTGTCACCATCACAGCAGAAGATGGAGGACAAGAAGAAGAAGAAGAAGGACAGGACATGCCCAGATTCCTCCATCTTGCTTCTTGAATCCCCATTCTAAATCCCCAAAATTCTACTCTTTCACCCTGTGACAAATTCGCTGTCATTCTACTCAAACCCTTGTGGCTTTTAGATCATCACACAAAGTTGGGAATTGTTTCCATGGACTAAAATGGAAGGCACAGGTGGTTTTGACTCTGTGCCAGGGTCTGGAGTCACCCAGAGGAACGTCCTGGGTCCCAGCACCCTGGGGGACTCCTCTGAGCAGCATTTTCACTTTTCCTCCACGAATTCCTGCTGGGTTTGCTCCCCTGGAAAAGCAAATTAAAGTGAAAATCCCTCCGAATATTCAGTTCAAGGTGCAAAAAATGTTTGTGGGTTTTGGTGTGGTCTCCCAGAAAAAGATCCTGCCTCATGTATTGTGTTGACAGAGTGACAAAACTCTTTTTAAAAAGGAAATAAGCCCAGAAGTTTCTCTTCTTGATCAGGTGAAAAAGGCATCTCATAGGCTTGGAGGACTTCACCTCAAACTTAAGGACAGGAACCAAAAAGTCCCCCCTGAACAATTTCCTAGAAAAAGAAGAGAACAAAGGAACCAATGGCTTTTGTGAGGTGTTTTAGCAGGGCCAAGAACCTCTTGCACTTAGATCAGTTTTTCTCTGTAAAGAGTTTTGTTATTTTGCCTTTTATTAAAATTTTCTGTTTCCAACATTGCCACAGAAGCCATCCTGCTGCTTTTATGCCTGCAAAAGTAGCTGAGCTATCTTAGGTGAAAAACAGACCTCTAAGAGCTTATGGGACCTGGCTTGAGGAGGCTCCTATTTCTAAATATTCCTCCTGTAAATATACTTCATAAAATATATATTTAGGCATTTACACACCAACATCTTCCTCTATGTTCATGGGTATACATCTGTGCACACATACATTTATTTTTCTTCAGGCCAAAACAGTAACTGCAGCTGTGAGAAATGGATTTGTAAAGAATTTTCAGAATTAAAAAAAAAATAAATAAAAATCTCAACTGAGATAAGGTGTGCAGGCTTAGGAAGGCCATGGGATAGAGATGACAGTGTTGAGAGAGAGAGTGAGCTAGAAATAAGTTTCAATAATTTCAAAATAGGGCCTTGCAGAAAGATCAGATATTTTAGAGAATTAGAACTGTGAGAGATGCATTGTAGCAGGACCACGTGGGGAAAAAATATAGGGGGATTGGTGTTAAATATCAGTAAAAATATAGGGGATGGGTGTTAAATATCAGTAAAAATATAGGTGGTGTTAAGTATAGGTAACAATATAGGGGATGGGTGTTAAATATCGATAAAAATATAGGGGATTGGTGTTAAATATCAGTAAAAATATAGGGGGATTGGTGTTAAATATCAGTAAAAATATAGGGGATTGGTGTTAAATATCAGTAAAAATATAGGGGATGGGTGTTAAATATCAGTAAAAATATAGGTGGTGTTAAATATAGGTAACAATATAGGTGATTGATGTTAAATATAGGTAAAAATACAGGGGATCGGTGTTAAATATCAGTAAAATATAGGGGATGGGTGTTAAATATAGGTAAAAATACAGGTGGTGTTAAATATAGGTAACAATATAGGTGATTGGTGTTAAATATTTGTAAAAATATAGGTAGTGTTAAATACAGGTAAAATATAGGTGATAGGTGCTAAAATATAGATTAGGTAAAAATATAGATTAAAATATAGATGATTTGTGTTAAATATAGGTAAAAATATAGGTGATTGGTGTTAGAAATAATAGCAGCATTGTGTGGCAAAAGCTAATAGGCTGAAAACCATTTTTAAGGAATTGTAAGCAGGAAATAGGGTGGCTTCTGATGGAATGGCATTGAGTCTTACATCTCTTGTGTCTCACTATTCAGTAATAATAATAATAAAGAAAATAATAATTTATAATTATGTAATAATAATAAATAATATATAAATCATGAGAAACAATAAATAATAATGTATTTATTAATATATTAATATTATATAACAATATTGTTGCAATATTATAACAGATTAATTTAAAAATAAATGAATAAATAAATAATAATATAATGAAATATTTGAAATAATAATAATATAAAATAAACAATAATAAAATAAAATCTTTGCAAACACTTCTCAGCTATCCCATCTCTATAAAAGCCATGAAAACCAACAATGGGAGATGATTTTTTCCACCCCCAAGGTGAAAAGCCCAGTGGGAAGAGCAATCAAACACAAACAACGTGCACAGGGTGGGGGAAATGTCCCTGAAATGTCCCTGAAATGTCCCCGAACTTTCCAGGGGATGTCAGTCAGGCACTGAAGCACAAAGGCAGAAGCTCGACATGAGCAGGAAAAGGAACTCTCTGGGCAGAGTTCCCTCAGAGCGTGACATTTATGATTCATCTCTCTATAAATCTGTGCCCATCTGAAGACAAGATTTCTATTTTTTTTCCTCTCTTTTCCTGTGGAAATTTCTCACATAACATTAGGGTTTTTTGGCTTAAAGCAAAGGCTGAATTTTAAAGCTGTGCTTTTTGAAAGCCTGGCTCTCTGTTAAATACAGATGTTTTCCAGGAGGGCAGCTGACTGCTAAAATAAATTCATTGCAGAGAAGTTGTTTGCTGAAAACCAGAAAATCTTCTGAATTTTGTTTGATGCAAAGGAGGGGTGGTGGGGCTGAGAAACAGCAAGAAAAATATCCTCTTCTGCTTTTCTCTTTTCATTTTTCCTCTTGCCTAAATATCATCAGGTAAATGAGAGCATCTTTTTAGGAGATTTAACTGATATCAGAGAACAGCACTTAACTCTGTCCTGACTGTGAAGTGATAAATCAAGGCATCACTGTCCTTGTCCTGCAACTTCCTGCAGCTCCAATTGGATTTAAACAGCTAATTTTCCTTCTTTTTTTTTTTTAATATTTTCTTCACTATTGATTTATCTTTGATGGAAAAAGATACAGTTTCCCAAACCAGGGATGTCAGGGAAGAGAAATAATTGAGATAAATGAGGAGCAAACACCTCTTGAGACCTCAAAAAGAAGATTTTTGGAGACCCCAAACAAAGATTTTCTAGGACCAAAACCTCACAAAGACAGAGTGGGCAGGTGGAGGTGTTGGGATAAACACTTATAACCTCATTTTCTCAGCAGTTTTGTGGTTTCTTTGAGGAACTCTCCAGAAGGATGGCAGCTCTGGCAGACTCAAATCCTGCCACAACACTTTTCTATTCAATTTCCAGGGGATAAAAACTGATCCCAATTTACCATCCTGTGCTGGGCCCCTTCCAAAGCCACTCCTCTCCTGTGCTCACCTGTTTTCCTCATCCCACCCTTTGTGCTCAGCCCCTTCCAGCTGTCAGTGAGGCTGGGAATGCATGTGAGCAAGTGGAGAAACCTGCTGAATGAGGCTAAAATTCCCCTTCAGGGAGCCAGATGATATTTGGGTTTTTTCACTTACAAGAAAGGAGAGGCAGAAGCCAGCACAGCTGGCAAAGGAGAAATTAGTCTGCTGGAAAACAGACATTTTTCCACACCTCAGCTTTATAAAACTGACCCAAAACCAAGCCAGGATATGAAATCTGAGCAACTCAGACTGTAAGAAATAATGTTTTTTCTCAGTTCTTCTCCAGAGCTGAGCCAAAACTGAGGTGCAGAGCATCAACACCACAGCCAGGCAAACCACAGCGTTCCTGTCACTGCAGGGAGATGAGAGCTGCAGAGTGATGAGGATTCCTTCCTGTTGGGACAGAAACCCCCAGCAGAACGCTGGGGATTTATTTCATTTATTTCCTATCCTTTCTTTATCTTGCGTCCCACACATCTGCGCCTCGGAGCAGAAGTAGCTGCAAAGAGCTGAGATATCAGCGTGGGGTTCTGAGGAAACAGGGGCAGGAGGAACTGCCTGCTGTGAGCCAGGACAGGGAGGAAACTCTGCTGCTCTGCCAGGCCTTGTTCCTGCTGCTGGGCACTGAGAAACAGCTCAGTTGTTCCCTTCACGGGGGTTATTCCACAGCAATTCCACGGGATGGATCACATTCATACTCACAGGGAGGGAGAGCTGGATGCTGAAAGGCTTTTGGGGGGTTTAGATTTTTTTTCCCCTGAACACCAAATTCATCACCAGCAGCATCAGGAAGAAGTGTTGACCCCTGCATCCCATGAGAGTTTCAGGTGATTATTCCAGTTATTTGTCCAATTCCAGCAATTTGCTCCCTGACAGTCGTGCACAAACTTGTCTCGGTTCAGAGAATCATTCTGGGCTGGAAGGGACCTCAGAGCCCACCCAGTGCCACCCCTGCCATGGCAGGGACACCTCCCACTGTCCCCAGTGCCCAGCCTGGCCTTGGGCACTGCCAGGGATGCAGGGATGGAATTCCATGCCAGCCCTGCCCACCCTGCCAGGGAACAATCCCTCATTGCCAATACCCATCTAACCCTGTCCTCCTTCAGCTTAAGGCCATTGTCCCTTTTCCTGTCACTCCATGCCCTTGGGAAAAGTCCCTCTCCAGCCTTCTCTAGGTCCTGGAATGGTCTTGGGGCTTAATGTAAGAAATTTTTGTATACAAGTCTTACTTTGAATAGAATTCCCTCTTTCCTTCCCTTAGAAAACGAACAAAAATCATTATTTTTTACAAAACAAGGAGCTTTCACCTATCAGATAAGAACCTAGGAAGTCCTTTCCCAAACCAAAGCCTTTTGATCAGAATACTTGAAAACATTTTCTTGCTCCACTTGTGTTATCTTGTAATTGAATTACCAAACCCTAAAGCCTGTTCTTCCTGATAAAGAACAAGTTCATCCTATCTGAGCATCAATCTGCACATTTAAATTTAGGTCTTTTCATGTTTCTGTGACATTTCTTGGGGCCTTCCAAGAAACGATACTGTTGTTTCTAAATGAGCAAATTCAGGTTCTGCAGAAAGTTTTCCACTTCTGCTTCACGGTTTCTACTGATCTGATCTTCATGTGGAACATTTCTTCCTCTACAAGATTCTGAGAAAATCAGTGGCAACTGTTCCATCTTCCCTCTAGGAAATATTTTTAACTTTTATTGATGTCATTTTTCACTGTCTCAGCTCTCTGACTGGGACCAATCAGACAAATCCCATCAAGTTTGACACGAAAATTTTTTTCAAGTGCCCTCCTGGTCTGAGGTGAAGCACTGCATCTCCTCCACAGGGAATTTCTCTGATTTGTACAGCAGTGCTTTCATCTCATGGAATCCTGGAGTGGTTTGGGTTGGAGAGAAACCTGAACCTCATCCAGTTCCACCTCCTACCATGGGCAGAGAACTTTTCACTCTCCCAGGTTATTTAACTCACCTCGTTTCTCTCATTTCTCTCACTTCACTTTTTTACTGCTCTGTTTGCCCTCACCCCCCTCCCCAGGCAATGCTGGTGGGATAAATCCTTGCTGCTTAAAAAACTGAATTTTTCCATTCAAAAATCCCACCAGACCTGGGAAAATCTCTGTGGAGCTGCCATGGGTGACTGGGGGGTTTTTCAGCAGTTTGTTCCACGCATCCCCTCCTTCTTCCAGGCTTCAAATCCCCCATAAAAGCTCAGTTGCAACGCCTGGTAAACAATGGAATAGCTGGGAGGAATTTTTCTTCACAGGGCCTCTGGAAAATCAAAGGGGCAAATTGATCTGACAACATCCAAGCGCTCAGTGTACACAGAATTCAAATGAAATCCTTGTTGCTGTGAGGAGCAGCAGCCCGAGGAGTATCTCTGTGCTCAGTGTTTTCCTGGGGCCGTGCCAATGGTGCCTCATTGTCTGATTTCCAAGGGCTGTAATTGAGTGATAATTGCCAGTTCCTCTTTTGAACCAACACTCTCTGATAAACTTCCACCAGCATTTAGCTGGAAATCTGAGAGCTCTAAACAATTTATTTACCAAGAGAGATACAGACATCTCTTAACACACTGCACCGCTGCCTGCCCTGCGTGTACATCGGCATTTGGGTGGCGCCAATTAACAGCAGGCTGCAGTTTGGGGTTGGTTTGGGTTTGTTTTTTTTTAAATTTTAAAAATAATTTTTCTCTCTTCCATGTGGTCTCTGTGAGCCATTTGTCCAGTGCCTGCACCGTCAGAGAAGGAGTTTGGGGATGTTGTTTTGAGTGGAGTCAAGGGAATACCTGATTTTAGCCACTTGTGCAAAGTTCAGTGAAGTAAAAGCAAATCAAGATGAGGAACAATAAAGAAAAATTGTAGAAATAAAGAAAAGTTTTATTCAGTTTGTGGATGGGATGAGGCAGTCTGGATTTTTGCTGGCTTTCTCATTTAGCTGTTAATGTCTCATCATTCTCTGGAAGCAATAGACTCAGAATTACAAACTGGTTTCTTCCTTCACCTCAAAGCTTTTTAGGGAGTATTTTCCATGGTGGAAAGGTGGATGTAGAAGTGACACCTGAATTCCTGCTGCTCTTCACACCTACAATAGCGGAGCCCATTGGAAGTGCATTCCTGCTGCACTTGTTGGAGATGTAACCCAGTAAATTTACCCCCAGGGTGAGTTTTCAAAAGTATTATCTAAGAAAAGTTCCCAAATGGTAGAAACATAGGGCTGGAGGGGACAAGAAATGTCAACTGCCTTAAAAAATTGTTATTCTTGAGAGGTATTTCTCCAGCCTGTTCTTAAAGTCTCCAGAGGTGATGGGACCACCACGCTCAGAGAAGCGTGGTGGTCCCATCAGAGCTTGGGAATTCTATCTATGCTGAGCCAGACCCGTTCTGCACCTGCTGCCCACTCTCCTGAAATTCCATGAAATCATGGAATATCCTCAGCTGGAAGGGACCCATCCAGTCCAAGCCCTGTCCCTGCCCAGAGCCCCAGAGCCCACCAAGCCCAGCCCGGGCATCCCTGGCAGCGCTGGCCAAAGGCTCCTGGAGCTGTGGCAGCCTCGGGGCCGTGCCCATTCCCTGGGCAGTGCCAGCACCCTCTGGGCAAGAACCTTGCCCTAAATCCAACCTAAATCCCTCCTGACCCAGCTCCAGCCTCTCCCTGGGTGCTGCCCCTGTCCCAGAGCAGAGACTGGAGTTGTCCCTTCATTATTCATTAAATTTTATAATTTGTGTATTCTTAAATTATTATTATTATTATTATTATTATTACCCTTATTCTTACTACTCTTTTTCTTTTTGTCTTCTTCTACATATTTTTTAAGTTCCAATACTATTCTATTTCTGTGTATTTTTTAATTATTCATTTTCTTCATCTTCTTTGCCCAGCAGGAGCAGCAGAGCCCCAGAGCTGCTGCTCAGGCCTGGCTGCGCTGCTTTGGGCTCTGTGGCCGCACAGCCCCGAGCAGCTGCTGCCCAGGGATCGGTGTGAGCAGCACAGAGCGGCTGCTGCTGCCGCTGCCTCGGCTGGGGCTGCAGCGGGGGAACCCCTCCCGCCGGGCCGGGGCTGCTCCAGGCGGGCCGGGTGTCGGTTTCTCGGCCGTTTAGGTGGCCTGGAAAGGCCCAGGGATGGCCTTGGACAGCCGGCGCTTCAAAGGACGAGGAGAGACTTCAGATCTTTTCTCGGTGTTTATTAATTGTTTATCTAAAAGATTTTCTCTTGGCCCGACAGAGGTCTGCACAGTAGCCAGCCATGAGCACACTGAGAGCCCCCGGGGCGGTCACTTATCTTTATACTCGAAATTACGTATACAATATTTATAATTTTTCCCCAATACCTTCTACCCTTATTAACCGGTGCACTTCTAGTAATAACCAATCCCAAAGTGCCACCATCACCACAGAAGATGGAGGCCAAGAAGAAGAAGAAGAACAGGACACGCCCCAATTCCTCCATCTTACTTCTTTAGACCCCCCTGTACAGAAATCCTAAACCCTGTGTTTTACACTCTAATTAACTTATCCCTTCACCATTCACCCAGTGAAATCCTCCCATCCTCACACAGGTGTCGTCTCCTGTGTAGGATCAAAGTCCAGCCACCAGACACTTCTGGCAACATTCCAGGACTCCCGAGCCCCCCAAGGGTGGTCTCGGTCACTCTGCACCTCCATCCTGAGGTGCTGAGATCCCACAGCCGGGCTGCTGAGGAACGGCCCCAGCCGGGCTGCCGGGCCACGGGCAGCGTCCCAGCGGGGCTGTGCTGGCTCCGCTCTGGCGGCTGCACAGCCCCGCTGCCAAGGGCTCTCTCCCAGCACAGCTCTCTCTCAGCCGGCCCCAACGGGCGCCTTCAGTTCAGCTGCAGAGAGCAGCGCCAGCCCTGCCCTGCCCGCCCGGCCGGCAACTCTTCCGCTGCGCTGGGGCTGAGCACTCCCTGCTCACAGGGGACTCCGTGCCACTGCCTGGGAAAATGCATCGGCACCGCCGAGAGACAGAAATGAAACCTGGGCACTCTGTTCTTGTGCCTTTTCAGAAACTTTATTACAAAACACACAAGTTCTTCAAGAGCGGGAACAGTGTTGGGACATTATAATATATCCTAATTACAACGTATTGCATATTCATAGACTGTAAAGTAAATATATAATATGGAATAAAAGTAAACTATTTCCTACTTTTACTAATTCATTACATTTTCTCTTCATTTTTCTATTCTTAAATTCTTCTTCTTCTTACTCTTCTTTTTCTTCCTACTCTTCTTTGCTTCTTCTAAGTATTTTGAAATTCTTATTCCTATTCCGATCCCTATTCCTATTACACTTCTTCTAATATCTATTTCTAAATTCCTATTCCTATTATTCTTCTTCCGTCTAAGTATTTCTAAATTCTTATGAATATTCGTCTTCTATGTATCCTTAAATAAGCCTTCGCCGTCTTGTCTTGGTCTTTGACTTCTTCCTCTTTTTCGTCTTCTTCTTCAATTTCTTCATCTTCTTTGTCTTCATCTTCATCAGTGTCTTCATCCTCTTCATCTCCTATGTTGTCTTCATCTTCTTCATCTTCTTCTGTGTCTTTGTCTTCATCTTGTTTGTCTTCTTTGCCATTGTCTTGCAGTGGTTTGTGCTGAGAGTCCGTTCCAGGAGCCTCTGCTTTGTGCCCCAGAAATGGTTGCTGCACCTTCCAGGCCGGGGCCGGGTGTGTGTGGGGCGGGCAAGGGGGGAGCTTTGGGCTCTTTGGCTGCCCATTTTCCAAGCCTCACTGCCCAGCTGTTCCTGGCTCTGCCTGCTGCAGTTTTGCTTGGCTTGCTTGGCTTTGCCGGCCCATACAAAAGCTTTTCCCTTGCCTGCCTTGGAGGAGCTGCAGCAGCAATCTTTCAGCCCCTCCAGCTGAACCCAACAGCTGCTGCTCCCACACCAGAGCAGCGGCACCGGCGGCAGCGGGGCCGTCCCGTTCCGGCCCCAAGCATCAAGGAGCCCCGGCGGGCACAGAAAGCACAGCCAGAGACTCCGGCCCAGCTGCTTTGGCTGCCCTGGACAGGAGGTGCAGGAGCCCAGAGAGCCGCCAGGGCTGTGCCTGCTGCTGCATGGAACTCCTCTGGGGCAGCTCCACTGCCCTCAGCGGGAAAGCCGCTGCCACTCGCACCCCAAGCTGGGAAGGGGAATTGCTCCAACGTTTGCCCCGTTCTCCAGGAATTTTGGTTCTTTGGGGGCCAGGGGAGAGAATTCTGTGAGCATTCTATTGGAATAAACTCTGGCATTTGGGTTTTGCCACTTTCCTCTCTTGGTATGCATTTTCTTTATGTGGAGGGCAATTGCTGGAAGCCTTGAGAGGAGACATTTCATTCAGGAGTATCCTCTCTTCAATTTGTCTCAAAACTGAGACAGGTGGCTTCTTCTTCATTATCTTTTCCAACTCGGTCTTCATGGTCTTATCTCCATCACCTTCATTACCTTCTTCATCTTCTTCCTCATCTCCTTCATCTTCTTTGGCTTCTTCTTTTACTAATTTGTTTACTCCTCGGGCCGTGGCCTCAGGCAGGGACAGCGGAAGAGCCCCCGCAGCGCCCGCAGCGCCCGCCTGAAGCGGGAGGGACGTTTCCTGGCCTTGGCTACACCAGGCAACACCTCCTGAGCAGCCCCGCACGGGGCAGCAGCTGCCGGCTCGGCCTCCGTGGGACAGCCCGGGGCAGGAGAGGCGCTGGCCAGGGCAGGGGCTGCCAGCTGGGACACCTCTTCCAGAGAAGAGTCTGCCCAGAGCAGTGACGGCAGGGACTTCACTTCACCTTCCTCCTCTTCTCTCTCGCTGCAGATGTCCCTCTCACTGCAGGGCTCACTGGAAAAAGGTGAAGTCTCCTGGCTGCCCCCCAGGAACAGCCGTGGCCCTGCCAGCTCTGACCCTGCCACTGCCCACTCCTCTTCCCAACCCACACTGTAGATGTCCCACTCAGGGCAGGGCTCACTGTCCCAAGCCGAGGTCTCCTGGCTGCCTTCCAGGGACAGCTCTGACCCTGCCAGCTCTGACTCTGCCCCTGCCCACTGCGGCTGCTCCCCGGGGGCCGGGAATGCCAGCGGGGCAGGGCAGGGCCCGGGGGGGCTGTGCGGGGCAGGCGCCGCCCCCGCTGCCGCCTCCTCAGCAGCTCCGCCCCGGGCAGCGGCTGCCGGCTCGGCCTCCGTGGCACGGCCCGGGGCAGGAGAGGAGCTGGGCAGGGCAGGGGCTGCCTCTGCTGCCACCTCTGTGCCCACGGGGCTGCCACAGCGGCGCCCCTCTGCGGGACAAGCCTGGCTGCCCTCCTCCTTCACTGGGCCCACAGTGGCTCGCAAGAAGTCCCAAGAGCTGGAGCTCGCATCATCCTCCAGCTCGGACACTTCTTCCAGAGAAGAGTCTGTCCATTGGGACAGCTCTGACTCACTTTCCCCTTCCTCACTGGAAGTGTCCCAGTCACTGTCCCAAGGCAAGGTCTCCTGGCTGCCTTCCTGTGCCAGCTCTGACTCTGCCCCTGCCCACTGCGGCTGCTCCCCGGGGGCCGGGAATGCCAGCGGGGCAGGGCAGGGCCCGGGGGGGCTGTGCGGGGCAGGCGCCGGGATCTCTCCCCTCTCTGCTGGGCCTGTTCCTGCCACTGCTGGATCCTCACTTTCTTCCAGCTGCCTCTGCTCCTGCGGCTGCTGCCCGGCTCCCTGGATCTCCAGCAGCACCTGGCTCACGATCACACAGCTGATGAGCCACGCTGAGTGCAGCAGAGTCTGGCTGCAGCCTGGGGGGCTGACAGGGGCAGGCACTGGGCTCTGTGTCCCTGCTGATGGCAGCTCCTTCCTGGGGGCAGGAGGCCCTGCTGCCTCTTCTGCCTCAGGGGCCACAGGCTCGAGGGGCTCCTCCTGCTCAGCAGCTCCCGCTGGGGCAGCAGCTGCCGGCTCGGCCTCCGTGGGGCTCTGTAGGGAAGGAGAGGCGCTGGTTGGGGCAGGCACTGCCTCTGCTGCCACCTCTGTGCCCACGGGGCTGCCACAGCTGGGCCCCCTGCGGGACAAGGCTCAGGCTCCTCCTCACTCACTGCGAGCAAGGATCTGTCCCACATCTCAGAGCTGATGGCATTTCTCCACTGGGACAGCTCCTGCCTGCTCACATCTCCCTCCCACTGGGACAGCTTTCCCTCACTGCCATCGTCCCACCAGGGCAGCTCTGGGGCTGCAGCATCTGCTCCTTGGCACAGCTCCTTGTCACTGCTGGCTCTCACCTGGGACAATTCCAGCTCTCTCCTGTCTTCCCATTGGTACATGTGACAGTGCACATCCTGTCCCCATGGTCAGAGGTCTTGGTACCTCCCACCTTCCCTCTGGGAAAGCTCTTGGGCATCATCCCACTGGGAATCATCTGGGACACTCACATCTCTCTGCAGGGACAGCTCGTGGGATCTTTTGTCTTCTCCCCATCCCAACTCCTGCTGCCCTCTCATGTCTCTTTCCCACTGGGATATCCCTTGGGTTGTGACACATTCTTCCCCCTCGCACTCCTCTTGGTCCATCTCACTGAGGACTCTCCCCACTGCTACAGCTCCCGCACTGTGACAGTTTCTTTCCCTTCCTAGAGCTCTTGGTGTGTCCCGCCTCTGCATTGGGAAACTTCCCCAGCTCTCACACGTACCTGGCATTGGTACAGCTCTTGGCAGCTCCTGGATCTCTGCTGGGACATTTCTTGGACTCTCAGCACTTGTCTTGGGTCCATCTCTTGCAGACCTTCCCACTGGGAAAGTTCACAGTCCACTTGTTCAAAGGGCCTCTCCTCCTCCTCAGTCTGTGACAGGGGCAGCACTGACCTGCCCACTGCCCCCGACCACTGCCCGCTGGGGGCCTCCAGCCAGCTGGGCAAGGGGCTGGCGACCGGGAGTTGGAGTTGCCTTTGTCCTCCTCGCTGTCCTCGTCTGTCGCTGTCGGCCTCTGTCGCTGTGGGCGTCCAGTGCAGACAGACACAGGGAGCTGCTTCCTGCACAGAGAGCGGCTCTCCTGCGACTGGGCACCGCAGGGCCCTGCGCCCCTTAGACACCCTCAGCCAGGCCGGGGCTCCCTGATGTCACAAGGCTCTCTGGCCACCACCACGTCCCACATCACAAAGGGCCCCGACACCGTGTGCCTGTGTCACCAAGGGCCACCCGGGGCAGCCCAACATCAGTGCAGCAGCCAGGAAGTTGCTGGGAGCATCCCCGCACTTGTGGCCTTTGGCCCTGCTGTGCCCAGAGCCCTGAGAGGCTTTGGCCACGCTGCCCCAGGACAGCCCCAGCCCCACAGTGCAGAGCCCTGGCTTTGCCGCCTGCGCTGCCCAGGGCACCAGGAATTGGCCGCACGGACGGGCCGGGCACTCGTGGGCAGCGGCTCCAGGAGCCGCGGGAGCCCGGGCAGCAGTGGCGTCCCTCAGGGCTCTGCCGGGCACCGGGGCTCGGCCCTGCCTTCAGCAGCGACAGCCGGGGGCACCGAGCGCGGCCTGGGCGCCTTTGCCGGGCACGGGAAGCCGAGCGGGGCAGGGGCAGCGCGCAAGGCCGGGGCCATGCACAGGCACCCGGCCGGGCCGGAGAAGCGGCACCACGAGAGCCTCCTGCGCTGCCACAAGGCCGGGCCCGGCTCCTGCAGCTGCCTCGGGGCACTGCCTGAGGCCGCGACTCCTGCAGCTCTGCCCTGGCCTCTGCGGCGCCACGGGCACAGAGGCCGGGCCGGGGCTCGCTCCCTGCTGCCCGCAGGGCGCTGCCCAGGGCTCCCCGCCCGCCGGGGCCGGGGCCGGGCGCTGAGGGAGCGGCGCCGCCTTTGCTGCCGCCCTCAGGGGCTCTGAGGGGAGCGCGGCTCCCGCCAGCCCCGCTCCGCCCGCACCGGCCACACCAACACGGAGCACAAAGACAGACGGCGCTGAAATTGTGTCCGTACCCTGCCAAATGCACCCGGACAGCAGCCCCAGGGGCTGGGATCGGCTGCGGCAACATCGCCACACGGCTGCCCCCGTGCTGATACCGGGGCCAGGGGTGTGCGATGGGATAAGAAACACACTTTAAACTTAAATTTGCTTCCTGTGCTCTTTATTTTGCAAATATTGAAGCTTAATTGAGCAGCATCAAGGAAAAACTCAACAGCTGAGTACAAGGCTTCACAATCCAAGTGCAACAAGTGGAGGACTCACACTTCAGACGTGTGTGCACACAGGCACAAAGCACCTCTCTGGGGCTGCATTGCAGCACACAAGGAGTAAAACCAGCGTTACTCCTGTTCTCACAGTAAAAACCCCTCATGTGCAGATTCTTGCTGCAAAGCAACTTAGTAACCATGAAACAATACTGGATTCCAGAAGCTGGGAGTTGTGGTACCCTTTCTTGCCCATGTTTTCATCATACATTCGTATTCCTCTTCTTCTTCAATATATTTGTAGTTTTCTTCATCTTTTTAGTCATCTCCTTTGTTGTCATGTTCTTTTTCTTCATCTTTTCCTGGTCTGTTTCACTCCTCGGGCCGTGGCCTCAGGCAGGGACAGCCGCACAGTGCCCGCAGCGCCCGCCTGAAGCGGGAGGGACGTGTCCTGGGCACAGCCGGCTGCCCACGGAGGGCCTGGGCTCCCAGCTGGGCAGGGCAGGGCCCGGGGGCGCTGTGCGGGGCAGGCGCCGGCCCTTGGCTGCACGGCTCCTGTGCCGGGCACTCAGCCCAGGCCTCCTGAGGGACGGGCACTGTGACTCCATCAGCTGCAGAAACGTCCTGGTTTTGCTGTTTGTCCTCTCCTGGGGGCAGCTCCAGGACACTCGCCGTTTCCCACTCATCTTCCTCTGAGCACAAGGGCTTGGGTTCAATGCTGTGCTCGATTTCATCTTCCCAGTTTTCCGGCATGAACTTCTTGTTGCTGTCATCTTCCCAATTGGAGTGTCCTAAGGGTCTGCTGCCATTCTCTCTGGACATGTCTTGGCTAATGCAGTCTTCTTCCCAGTCAGAAAGTTTTTCACAACTGGTATCTCCTCGGGGCAGTCCTTGCTTTCTGTATTCTTCCCAGTCCGAGGGGTCTTGGGAGCTGCTGACTTCTCCCTGGGACAGGTCTTTCTCCCAGTATTCTTCCCAGCTGGAGAGTTGGTGGTAACTTGTGACTTCCTCACCCTCCCACCGGGAAAGCTCTGGCTTGACATCACCTTCCCTCTCATTGTCCTCCTCACTCTCCTGCCCTGCCTGCACTGATGCTGACACTGCCCCGTCCTGCTGCTGCTCCCTGGGGGCTTGGGCTCCCAGCTGGGCAGGCCAGGGGCTGGGGGGTCTGCATGGGGCAGGAGAGGCGCTGGTTGGGGCAGGCACTGCCTCTGCTGCCACCTCTGTGCCCACGGGGCTGCCACAGCTGGGCCCCTCTGAGGAAAAAGGCTGAGGCTCCTCACTTGCTGGAGCCAGTGATCTGTCCCAGGTCTCACAGCTGATAGCACAGCCTCGTTGGGACAGCTCCTGGCTGCTCACATCTTCCTCCCACTGGGACAGCTTTCCCTCACTGCCATCGTCCCACCAGGGCAGCTCTGGGGCTGCAGCATCTGCTCCTCGGCACAGCTCCTTGTCACTGCAGCCTCTCACCTGGGACAATTCCAGCTCTCTCCTGTCTTCCCACTGGGACATGTGACAGTGCACATCTTGTCCCCGTGGTGAGCAGTTTTGGTAGCTCTCACCTTCCCTCTGGGAAAGCTCTTGGGCATTGTCCCATTGGGAATCCTCTGGGACACACACATTTCTCTGCAGGGACAGCTTCTGGGATCTCTCATCTTCTTCCCATCCCAGCTCCTGCTGCCCACTCACATCTACTTCCCATTCAGACACCACGTGTGTTGTCACACATTCTTCCCATTCCCAGACCTCTTGGTACATCTTACCGTCGGATGGAAGAGACACAACTGACACCAAGAATAGCTTCAAGCATCAGCACTTTATTGCTCCCCAGTAGAACCTTTTATACCCTTTTGCCTTATGCATACCACCTGTGTGCCCTTTACCCTCTGGTGATTGCTCAGTGCACTTCAGCATTCCAGGCTCCTTTTCCTTTCACCATGTTCACCTGTTTCACACAGCTGCACTCTATGAGGGATGAGGCTCTGCCAGCCAGCAGCACCATTCCTAACTTCTCACAATCCATTCTCCCACAATTCCCCCTATTTTGTATTAAATTGCAAATTCCTTGTTTACCATCCCTCTGCAAGGGCCCTTTGCAGAAAACATAACAAACATGGTAAAAGCAGCTCTTGCATAACTTCCATTCGCTCCAGAATGCATCTGTGAACTGACCTGAATTCATTCCCCAAATTCATACACATCACCAGAGTTTACACTTACACCTATGAGATATTAACAAGCACATATCATTAAAGTCTTTGCACCTATTCCTATGAAGTATTAACAAGGGTTTAGTAACTACTCTATTTTCTAAAGTAACACATAGAAATAAGTTATAGGCTGTGTGTTCCCATCACCCAAACCTTCTGCTCTTCCAGGGAGTCAGGTGAGCCACAGCCAGGTTTGCTCTGAGGGGTGTTATCCAACACAGGTCAAACACAACCAGCAGGCACCCACAGATCTCTGGTATCTCTAGAGGTGCAGGGATGCAGGGACATCCACTCCTCCAGGGAACAGGATCCCATGGACTCTGCCAGGCTTGTGTCTGCAAACTGCAAACCCAGACTGGAGCAGGGCCAGGGCTCCTGGCACTTGGTGACTGTAATGACAAAAACACATTAGAATAACAGGTATTGTACACAAGGGAGGAATAGTAAGATGGTTTAGTGTAAACACAGCTTTCCAAACTCTTGCTTGCAGGGTTTCACCTTGCATTCCCACTTTTTGGTTTTGAAGAAGGGTTTTAAGTGTAGAATGAAAATGGTCTATGATGGCTTGACCAGTCAGAGAATGCAAAACACCAGTGACACGGTGAACATGTGCAGGAATTGTTGGCTGCACTGAGCTACATAACCAGGACCATGGTCAGTTTTTACAACACGTGGTATTACCTAAGGCTGCAAAAACACCACGCCAATGTCAAATTACACCTCTTACCTTTCTCCTGCATGTAAAGAACCCCAACAGGCCTTAGAATTAAGTGTCCACAGAAACAGGTACATATTTAAGGCAACCAAATTCTGAAACATGAGTAACATCAGGTTGCCATAGCTGAAGAGCTTGTAGCCCCTGGGATTTGTTCCATCCTGAGTCATGGTGACATGCTGCTGACAATCAGAGCATGAGGCAATGTTACCACGTGCTGCTGCGGATGTAGGATGGAATTGATGTCCTAGGGCTCAAGCCCCTTGGTGGAAAGCTGGTGTGACCCAATTTCCTGGTGTAACGTATCTGGTACTGGGGCAGCCCACACTGGGGCTGTCAGCTTATCTCTACAGGTGTTTCCTTCCACAATGAACCCAGGCAAGTTAGAATGACTACAAACATGGAGAACATAGAACTGTGCAGTTTGTTGGTATAAAGCATGACTACAAACATGGAGAACATAGAACTGTGCAGTTTGTTGGTATAAAGCATGCCATAATGTTTTTTGCAAACCAAACAATTCGTCATAATTTACCTCTTTCAGAACAGCATGATCTAATCAACGAACTGTATTGCACACATATTGATTACAATGCCCATTCACATTCTCTTTAGCCAGCTGCAAAAAGCAAATTGTCTTGGGCTGCTGCATTGTCAGTGTCATTAAGGATGAGGCTTGGCTGGCCAGCAGCCCCATTCCTAATTTCTCACAATCTATTCTCCCACAACTGTCCTCTTCCCCTGGCCTCTCCTCTGGGCTGGAGCCCTGCAGGGCAGCTCCACCATGAACAGTTCCTTTTCCCATGCAGGATTCTCCTTTGGTGTGGAAAAGACAGAAAGAAAGGAGAATTCCTGCCTTCCCCTCTGTCAGAGCTGCAGAATCCTCAAACTTCCCTCCTGCTGCTCCCCCAGAGAGAACACTGGCATAGGGATGCTCTGCTGGTGGATTTTGGGCAAGGGAGGAGGGGACACTTGGCTGTCCCTGTGGACAGAGGAAATGGGTGACATTCAGGCCCAAATACTCATGTGGGATTTCTTTGTCATCCTTCAGTGATTCTTATTTGGGTTTGGAAAGCAGAGAGGAGGAGGAGGAGAGGGCCTAAGAAAGGAACAACTCTTCTTTACCCCCTGACAGGAGGGGACAGCTGGTGGTGGCAGGGGGGGATCGGGCTCTGCTCCCAGGGAACAGGGACAGGAGGGGAGGAGAAGGAATGGCCTCAGGCTGGGCCAGAGGAGGTTCAGGTTGGACACCAGGAGCAATTTCCTCATGGAAAGGGAGCTCAGGCCTTGGCAGGGGCTGCCCAGGGAGCTTTGCAGTGCCCATCCCTGCAGGTGTCCCCTGGAGGTGGCACTGAGTGCTCTGAGCTGGGGACAAGGTGGGCACAGCTGGCAGTGCATGGGCTGGCAGGGCTGTGCCAGCCTCAGGGATTTTAGGGATTCTAATGAAGGGCTTTGAGACCAGCAGGGATCCTTCAGAAAGTTTGGTGCCAAACTCACACTAAGCATGAGCTTGGAGCACTCAGAGCTGGGGCTCAGCACCCTCCAGGACTGGTGCTGTGTCCCTGACTCTTGTCAGGGTAAAGGAGCTGTTTGGTACCAGGGGAATGTAGAACCCTCTTGGCTGTCTGTCTGCAAAAGCAGGAGCTCACTGTTGTCATTCATGCTTACTATTAATCCTCCTGTTGGTTTTATAATAAATTATCCAGACGTATAATAGGAAAAGGGATGGAAATCAGCTAAGCACAGTAGCCCCTAGTAGCCCCTAGTAGCCCCTCTTTTTCACTCAAGCGTTGAATTGCTGGAAAAAAAATAGAATTTATCAGTTTAAAGTGTCTTGATGTCTTTTGTGAGTTGGCATCCTTCATTTCTGCCTTACTGCAGGCAGTGTTCTCCCTTTAACCTCTGTAGCATCCCGTGGGGAGGCCCCTGCAGGCTCTCAGGAGTGGGTTACACGGGGCTCACTGTGGACAGGGGTGCAGAAAGCTCAGCAGAGAACAAAGATGAGTTTAAAAACAGAAAGCTCACGCAGATACAAAGTATTTGCAGAAAATGTGTGAATTCTTTGGTAAGGGTTTGCTGGAAGAGGCACAAGTTGTCACAGTGACACCTGCACTTGGCTGCTTGCACGGCCTGGTTGCTTATCTAGGTGGCTTTGTTTAAACACAGAATATTTAGGAATCAGACATTTTAGTGCTAACCAAAATAATTTGAATGTCTTTTACTTTGGTAACTGAATTGTCACAGCCCACGGGGCTGCCACAGCTGGGCCCCCTGGGGGACAAGGCTCAGGCTCCTCCTCACTCACTGCGAGCAAGGATCTGTCCCACATCTCAGAGCTGATGGCATTTCTCCACCGGGACAGCTCCTGCCTGCTCACATCTCCCTCCCACAGGGACAGCTTTCCCTCACTGCCAGCAGCGACAGCCGGGGGCACCGAGCGCGGCCTGGGCGCCTTTGGCGGGCACGGGATGCCCAGCGGGGCAGGGGCAGCGTGCAAGGCCGGGGCTGTGCTGTCACCATTCATCCTTACGAACAGGTTTCTTGGTGGGTCGTGGATTGTTCTCAGGATGCAAAAAAACGTGACACGGCACAGGGGATTTGCAGTAATAATCAAAACAAATGCACCTTTATTGAATGATCGCAGCAAAATGTGATAGAGGGATTAAAGGAGAGAAAAGATGGAGAAAGAGAGAGAGAAAAAGGAAGAGAGAGAAAGAGGGGGATATAGCTACCAAACGTAGAGACAAAATCCTTTGGTCCAGTCCAATCGTGGATCCACCTGTTACATCAGGGAAATCTCAAAATCTCTAGCTAACTCAGAGGTTTTTATTATGATAACTATATTGGAAATTGCGAGGGGGGGAACAGACACAATAAGAAATAGATGTAACAGGTAGTCCATGTTCTCAGCAGTAAGCAAGAGCCATTGTCTTCTTGGTCCAGCGGTCACACCTGCAGGCAAACATCTCGGTTTGGCCAGGTTGCCTCCCCGCACACCTCCCCCGGGCTGGGGGTTTCAGTCCCAGTCCTTGGAAGGAGCTGAGGGTCCTTTTCACATAGATGTTTCTTGTCTCGGTCTTTGATGGAGAGGCTTCTTACATCTCCGTCTGTCTGTCACGGTGGTTGTAAAACAGGTGAGGGTCTTCGGTGGGAGACCACCCGAAACTCAGGGGAACTCCAGCCAGGCCGAGAGGTGGGACAGCCGCCAAGGCTGTTGTTGCAAGCAGGGCACAGTGCCCCCTTCTTCTTCTCACTGGGCTCAGTGTAGCACACGGCAAACAACACCTGCGGACAACAGCTTAGCACTGTGCTCAGGTCTCCAGGCCCGTAGCGTGTGGAACTTTCTCCTACAGAGGAGACAGGAGGGGCTTCTCTTCAGTCCTTAAATGACGATCATGAGGGAAATAAGGGAAAACTCGGACACACTCTCACACATGCACAGGCACCCGGCCGGGCCGGAGAAGCGGCACCACGAGAGCCTCCTGCGCTGCCACAAGGCCGGGGCCCGGCTGCTGCAGCTGCCTCGGGGCACTGCCCGAGGCCCCGACTCCTGCAGCTCTGCCCTGGCCTCTGCGGCACCACGGGCACAGAGGCCGGGCCGGGGCTCGCTCCCCGCTGCCCGCAGGGCGCTGCCCAGGGCTCCCTGCCCGCCGGGGCCGGGGCCGGGCGCTGAGGGAGCGGCGCCGCCATTGCTGCCGCCCCCCTGAACGCGGCTCCCCCCGGCCTGGCCCGGGAGCGAGGCTGCGGAACGAGGCGAGCACGGGCAGGACTCGCGTTTCTCATCCCCGTCCCCACACAACCTCCAGGTTTCAGGCAGAGATAATTCCGAGCGGTTATCAGCGTTCAGCAATAAAGGAAGCAGGGACTGACCTGCCTTTACCAAAGTCAGCCTGTCTGGGGTCAAGAGTGCAAAAGACTCATTTGCACTTTTGTCTAACAATGCAAAAATTGATTTGCAGGTCCAGTGGGTTCCATTTATCTCTTTGTCCAGGGGAAAAGCACCTCTGAAGATTTAAGAGGAATTTCTGCTCTGGGTAATGCTCCTTCCACAAACTTTCCTGTTAAAACATGATGGTTATTGCCTATGATTTTTGAGTACATAACATGATTTTTATCCATACAGGCTGTTTTGCAGGATGCCAAGCTTTTAAAAAGTCTCTCGTTTAACTGAAAATAGAACTTTTTAAGAGCCCAAATTCACAAATAACAAGAGCAGCACCTCTGTTTGCGGCCAAATCTGAATCAGAAATATCCCTGTTTTCTTGATGACCTGATGTGGCTTTCCATGTTTCAGCCTCAGAAATGCTGGCAGTTTTTTATAGTGGCAATTCAAAAATCACAGAGTTTTTCCTTTTGTTTCTCTGTCAATTGGGAAGAACTGGCTTGGAGTTCTCAACCTGTGCTTCACGGAAAATGAGACATGAACTACACTCACGCTGATGGAGCACTTTGGGAAGAGCTGTAGTGAAACTTTTAGGCTTGATCAGCAACTGCTTGATTTTGTACCTGGTCCTCCACAGATTGTAAAGAGCAGATGAAATAATCAATTCAGACGCATTTCTTTGGAAATTGAAGATGCTTTTGCCACTGACATTTGAGACTTTAAGAAATCAGCACTCGTTTCAAAATGGAAAATGCACTTTTCCCTTCCAAATGGGAGAGGTGTGGCTGCATCAAATCCATTCTCCAGTGCTAATATAGAAATTAGCTTTTAGTAGAATCATCTCTGCAGCACTCCCTACCCTTTTCTTTCCCTCTCTCTGTCTGAAATGACCACAATATCCTAAATTAACACTGAACTCACTCAAACCACACATTTAGCTGTTGTCTTGCCTTCGGTTTTCTTCTCGCATCTCCATCCTGCTTATGCTTCTTAACACTCTCTTGGAAATTATTGAACTCTCAGTTGGCTCTGGAGCAGCACTTCAGAAAGAAAGTAGTCTGGCACACACTTTATTATGATGTTTTCTCTTAGTTTGCCATGGAATCACAGAAGTTTTAGGTTGGAAGGGACCTTAAAAATCATCCAATTCCACCTGGACACTTTTCACTATCCCAGGTTGCTCCAAGCCCCATCCAACCTGGCTTTGAAGGTTTTTGGATTAGGAATAGCAGCAATTCTCTGCACCTGTGACAGCTCTGCATCCAAAAGCAGAGGAAAAAAGGAGGAAAAGTCACATCAACAGCAATTAAATAAATATGGAATCCTGCACCAGAACCCTGGCCATGAACTCCACCTCCAGTTTCATGCCTGAGGTTTGTCTGCCTAATTAGCCAACATGGAAGTTTGGCTTTTTTGTGCTTCCCCTTGGGAGAAGTTTGGCTTTAAGTCCAAACCTTGTGGTCACTCTCGCTATATTTCCCCCAGAGCTGTGCTGCTGTCTTAAAATAAATGGAGTTTTTAAAGGGAAAAAAAAAAAAAAACCAGAAAAAATTAGATTTTAATTTTTTATCATGGAAGGAGAGAAAAGTTTTTCCTGACATCCTCCTTGGAAAGGCTTGAATGGGGTTGTGTGTGTGCAGTTATATATGAATGTATTTGTGGCTATTTAGAAGGAAACTCGTGGGATAAGTAAGAAGTGGAAAATTTGATCTTAAACCAGGAAAAATCGGGGAAAATGTGCAATGTTGCCCAGAGAAGTTGTGGATTTCCCGTCCCTGGAAGTATCCAAGGCCAGCATGGACAGGGCTTGGAGCAGCCTGGGATAGTGGAAGGTGGAGTGAATGGGCTTTAGGGTATCTTCCAGCCCAAACCCTTCTGGGCTCCTATGGCAGCATCCATGGCTGTGCCCTGAACCTGTCCCCAGTCTCCAGCACAAAGATTTCCAGTCCTACCCCCTTAAAACAACTCCTCTCTCTGTGTTTATCTTGGCCTGGGCGGCTCAGAAACATCCTCTGCTCTTCCCTAATAAAAAAATGACTGTGCGCAAAACGTGTGACAGAACATTTGTCTTCAAAACCCTCTCAGAGCAACAGCACGAGCTGTTTACTCTCTTTACCCCAGTGAAAAACAGCAGCTGGTTGGTTTGGTGGGGTTTTTTTGGTGTGGGTTTTTTTCCTTTGTCATGCATTTAACAGTATTTTATCTGCAACAGGAAACCAGGGTTACAGTTAGGTCAGGTTGTAGAGTCTCCCAGGTCACTGAGGAAAACAATAAACACACAGAAGGCAAACCCGTGGAAAAGGAGAAGGGAAATGTTGCTTCTGGAAAGAATAAATCGAGTGTTTTTCCAGGAAAGAGCAAAGGGATGTCAGGGGGGTTTCAGACATGTCACGGAGCAAGGGCCTGAGCTCGGGTGCAGCTCCACGAGGGATGTTGAGAATCATCAAATCAGGGAACCGTGGAATGGTTTGGGCTGGAGGGGCCTTGAAGCCCATCCAGTTCCACCTTCCACTGTCCCAGGCTGCTCCAAGCCCTCCAGAGATCGTCTGGGACAAGGGGAGAGGAAAGGTGGGGCACAGAGAGTTGTTGGCAAAGCCCAAACTCCTCCCCAGCACCTTCTGAAATCAAGGAATGTTCCTTCCTCCTTCCAAGTTGGGGTGAATCCAGCGTCCTGAGGAGGGAGCCAAGGCTCCGTCGGTTCGGAGTTCAGGCATTTCATCCCTTACAATTGGGAAAAGAAAAGAAAAAGAAGAAGAAAGGAAAGATAAAAAGAGCTGTTCCCTCCCGTGCCTATCCTGCCTCCCTAAAACCAGGATGGGACAGGGATGCTGTGCCGGGAGAGGGAAAATCCGACTCAAACAACACCCAAAGCAAAGCTGTCAGGGGTGAAGGGAGGAGGGGACATCGTTCTGCTGCTGAATAACCCCTGGCTCATCAAGCCCGGAGTTAATCACCCTGCTAATGAGGTGAAGATGTGGCACAGCTGATAACGGCCCTGATAAGGGAACTAACAAGGCAAAGTGCTGATAACTTTTCTAAAGCTGCTGAGCTGCCTGACTGACACTTTATCCCATAAAAACGCAGTCCCACTTTTTAACGGGAGAGGCTTTGAGCTTTCCCTTTCGTGGAGATTCCTCCCAGGAGCGGGGAATTCCCTCGAGAATGAACACAAATTTAGCCCCCTTTCCTTGGTCTGGGTGAGTGACATCAGTCTCTACACAATAATTGGTATATTAATTTAATTAATCGCTATATTAATTTAATTGCTTCAATCTAGTACACTCTGTTAGTAGGTGTGACTAATATTCTATAGTAAATAATTCTGATTAAGATTTTGCGTCTAATCGTTGTGATAATATATTATTTTTATATAAATATATTTGGGTTGCCATTCTTAATCCTGAGGGAAAAAATGGTATAAAAATTCAATTACATCTATATAATCATTTAGATATAACTGGTGATTATTCTGGGGGTAAGATTTGGGTCCAGGTGTGCCCAGATTCCTGTCTGAGAAGGAATTTTAGAAAGCCAGGGGGTGATTTCTGCACCTCATAATTCTAACAAACTTTGACTATATTTCCCATTCTGCCCAAGTTATTAATGGTGATATTCACTTTTTGTGGTAGAAATAACTAAAAGAAACACCACTTAGACCAAACCAAGCATGGTAAGTCACAAAAATGATGTTTTCAGGATGTTTCCATGTCAAGGATTTTTGGAGAGCAGTGAAGTCCCCCCGACCCTCTTCTTCTCCAGACTGAAACACCTCAGGAAAATTGGAATGTCAGGACTGTAGAGCCCTTCAAGGCTCGGTTGCAAAACGGGGAGTAAAGCAATGATTTATTTTGTTTTTCATCAATAATGTGCTTTACCTGTAGATTTAGCACCCCAATTGCCATGGTATAATCACAGGTGTTCATTGGAGTTACTTCCTTGTATCCATGAGGAATTGTAGTGATAGATTCTGAATTTTATTGAATAATGACTTAAAACCCACTAATAACTTCTTATTTTTCACCAGAAGGTGAAAACTTCCTCAGCAAACCAATGTTGGTGAAGAAGAAGCCAATTTACCTCTCCAAAATATCCCCAATTTTACACTGCCCCAGTTTGTACATTGCTAAACCCACCAGGATTTAGTAATGGAGTCCCTCAGACTCCCAGATCCTCTTTTCTTTGCAGTGGGGCCAAAATTGCTTGAGACATTTGATTTTCCTCATGGAAATTCTTCATTTCTGTGGAATTTTCTCATTTCATGAGAAATCCTGTGGAAATTTCACATTTCATTCTGTGCTACAGAGTCCACAACATTGCTGATGGTTTCAGTGCCTCTGTGTTGGTTCAGACAAAGGAGAAAAGAAAACAGAGCTGGGCTTCACCTCTTCTCAGCAGGGAGCATTTTCTTGCAGGATATAAATTATCTTCTACCTGCTCCTTGCATGGTCAAACACTTGGAAAATAATTTTGAATATTTAAAAAAATATTTCTATTTTTAAAATAATTTAAAAATAATTGTAAGGATTTCCTTCTAAGATTGTTTTTGGAGTTTCACAAATGTTCATGGAATGCCAGGAATGGTTTGGATGGGAAGGGACCTTGAAGTCCATCTTATTCCCACCCCCTGCCATGGTCAGGGACATCTTCCACCATCCCAGGTTGCTCAGGGAGTATTTGGAGCTGGAATTATTTCCTGCCCATGAGCTCCATCCCAGGAGTGTAAGGATGGAGGGAGAATGCTCTGCCTGCACATCTGGGGCTGGTTCAGGCGCCCCAAGGTCTCTGCTTGGATTTTTCTGGATCTGAGCTTCTCTCTACAACTCCTGCCAGGAGGGGCAGGGAAAGGAGGAGAGGAAATGGCCTCAGATGGCACCAGGGCAGGCTCAGGTTGGAGACTGGCACAGAAAATTTCCCTGGCAGAGTGGTCAGGCCTTGGGCTGAGCTGCCCAGGGAGGTTTGGGGTCACTGAATTGTCCCAGAGCAGTCTGGATGTGGCCTTGGGGACAGGGATTGGGGTGGGGCTGGGTGATCCTGGAGATCTCTTCTGGCCTTGATGCTTCTGGAATTCTGTGACCTGACCTGGAGCCTGGTTAGGCTCTCACAGAGCCCTCATCTCCTGGGATGGCACAGCAAAGGTTCAGCTCCTGATGCTGATCCCCTGCACTTCTGGAAATCTTCTTGCCAGAGCACCAAGGCAGGTGGAAGTTTGGTTTCTCAGGTGTGCCAAAACTCCTGAAACTCAGAAAATTGCGAAAACCTTCAGCTTATTTGTGCCAAATTGAATGAGGTGGTTCCACAGACACTGGAACCAGGATGTGGGGCTGATGGGGCGCTTCTTGTCCTGTCACTGCATCACAACTGCGATTTAAAGGTGCAAAAATATCTGGAAGGAATTATAGGCATGATTTACCATTTGGAAAGGGCTTTGGGGTATCCAACCCCTACAAAACCATGTTGCAAAATACAATATAAAGCTTAAAAACACAAGTTGGTTTGAAGCATAGCTCAGCTCAGTAGAGACCCTTTAATATCCCATATCCTTGGTTACTTTATCCCTAATTCCATGTTGGCATTCCCTGCTCCGTGTGTGTCTGGCTGTAAACCTCTCAGGGCAGGAACCTTTTCCCACTCAGTGTTTATTCCAGACTCGTGAGGTGCTAATGGGATTCCCAGGAGCTCCAGGGATGGAGCTGCTGGAGTTCCACCTTGGCAAGATAGATTTGTGACACCTCACCCATTTAGGAGAGAGGAATTTGCCTTATTATGCATGAAAAGCTCTTTAATGAGGATTAGTAAAATGATCATCAAATTTTCTTTTTAACTGACCTGGGAAGCCACAAGATTTGTTTATAAATTCCCAGCAAAGCCAAGTATTTTCTGTCTGGCTTTAACTGGGAGAGAGGTAACATTAGATATTTGGAATATGGGTTTTGGGGTGGTGATGATGGTACTGGAAGAACTTGGAGGTCTTTTCCAACCTTGATAATTCTGGGATGAGCTGAGAGAAAGGGCAGAAGGACAGGGCAGGGTGCCTCTGTCACCGGCTGTAAATGCACTTTAAAACCATCCAATGGATCATTTTTCTCCCACAAAACACAAGGATTTAGGACGTGGATGCAGCATTTCCCAGCTCCAGAGGGCTGTGGGTAATCCTGGTTATCCAAAGGTTCCCACAAGAGCTGCACAGCCCTGACTTTGACCATTGGAACACGTGCAGGACTCGACCCTCACACGTGGACAGGGAATTACTTGTGGAGAAATGGAGTTTGTGGGATGGCAGAAGCTTCATGCAATGGCTGGGGTTGGAAGGGACATAAAGATGACCTTTCCTGATCCCAGGGAGCTCCAAGCCTCAATATCCAACCTGGCCTTGGACATTTCCAGCGATCCAGGGGCAGCCACAGATTCTCTGGGCAACCTATTCAGGAGTGATTAAATACACCTGGAATTGGGTAAAATTTGATTCTTTGTTATCAACCAGGAGCTTTTCATATTTTGAGGACTTCTCATTTTCTTGATTCTGCTTTTCTTTTCTCTTCTCCTTTTTTCCTTTGGTGGGAGAAGAGGAATGGAACAAATAATGGGAATTTGGTTTGTGTCTCTGGGGCTGCTCTTCCTTTTTCACACACTGTGCAAGGAAAGCTGCTGTAACTGGGACTGTTTCATGGGAAATCCCAGGAGCATCAAGGTCGGAAGAGCCCTCCAGGATCATCCAGCATCACCAGGGTTTGGAATGAGAACCTTCCACTATCCCAGGTTGCTCCAACCTGGCCTTGGGCTCTTCCAGGGATGGGGCAGCCACAACCTGGGCCTGGTTTGGAGGTGAGGGAGGATCAGCTTGGATTTGCCTTCCAGCAGATCCTCCTGATCCATGACTCTGCCCTGGGTGTGGGACATGCACCCAGGTTTGAAGGAACCCTTTGGTTTGAAGGCTTTTGGGTGTTTCCAAGAATCAAGAATTTTTTTTAAATTACCAAATTTTTGGCAGGATATGAGATCTCTTTCTTATCTCAGTAGACAGCTCCTCTGACTTCTGAAGCAGGACAAAAAAAACCCAAAAACCCTCTGGGAATTATTCCCCATGTTATTCCAGAGCAGGAATTAATGTTCCACTTTAGTAGAACACGACAGCTCTTGTTCTCTCTGCCATCCCATAAACAATTCTGCTCTTGGCTAATTAGGAAGCCAACACAGAGTGAAACACCTGTGTGTGCTGGAAGGGTTTCCCTGGAGATCCATCCTCACTCCTCCTGGAGAACTGGAAGGGGAATCCATTAAAAAGAACAAGGAGGGGAGGGGAAAAAAAATCAATAATCTAATTAGAAAACATTATGTGAGGTAATGATGCCAATTAAAGAGCACTGCAGCCATTTCCAGGGCTTGGAGTGTCTGATGAGGGTGGGCCCTGGAGGGCACCAATCCTGCTCCCCCTGGCATGGGGCTGGCACTGAGCCCTGGCATTCCCTGGGGCTGTGCCGGGAATTGAGGGGGGCCCAACAGGGAATCCCAGAGGGAAAATCCTGCTCTTGGAAGGTCCAGGTGGGCGCAGGGCTTGGAGGAGAATAGGGAGAGGTTTTCAGTGCAAGAGAAATGACCCCAAAACCTTCCCAGAGACAGAGAAGTGCTCAGGGATGTTGAGACATCTTTTATGAAAAATCCTTTCTTTAGGATTTTTCCTCCTGAGAAGCTGAGAGGCCTCAGGAACAAAATGTAAACATTGATTATCTGCTGCTGTGGAATGCAACAGGTGCATCTGGAATTGGTCTCATGTGGTTGTTTCTAATTAATGGCCAATCACAGTCAGCTGGCTCAGACAGAGAGCCGAGCCACAAACCTTTGTTATCATTCCTTCCTATTCTATTCTTAGCCAGCCTTCTGATGAAATCCTTTCTTCTATTCTTTTAGTATAGTTTTAATGTAATTTATATCATAAAATAATAAATCAGCCTTCTGAAACATGGAGTCAGATCCTCGTCTCTCCCCTCATCCAAGAACCCCTGTGAGCACGGTCACACAGGGAGAGTGAGGAGAGGTTTGGGAGCAGAGCTGCTGGCTGGGAAGGACCTGGAGCAGGGATTTAGGGGATTTATGGTGATGGTTGATGCATTTGGGGCTCAGAAATGGAGGCAGTTTGCCTGCTCTCCTTCCAGGACCAGAACTGCATGGAAGAAATTCCTTATCCTTTTCTTCCAGCACCTCCACACAATCCCAAGACCCCAAGGAGCTGTAACATCCTTGGGAAAATGTCAGTTTTATCCCTTGGCAGTCACAACAAAAGCACCTTCAAATTTTTTAATGTTTGAGGTGGCCCTGCCCACAAGAAGATGATTTTTAATGTCCCTCTTTAAGGCAGGGACAGCTTCCCCTATCCCAGGTGGCTCCAAGCCCCAGTGTCCAACCTGGCCTTGGACATTTCCAGGGATCCAGGGGCAGTGTAACCTATTCAGGAGTGATGAAATACAACTGGAATTGTGTAAAGTTTGATTATTTGTTATCAGCCAGGAGCTTTTTTTATATTTTGAGGACTTTTCGTTTTCTTGATTCTGCTTTTCTCGTGCTTTTTTTTTTTTCTTCTTTCCTTTGGTGGGAGAAGAGGAATGGAACAAATAATGGGAATTTGGTTTGTGACTCTGGAGCTGCTCTTTCCTTTCTATACACTGTGCAAGGAAATCTGCTGTAACTGGGAGTGTTTCATGGGAAATCCCAGGACCATCAAGGTGGGAAGAGCCCCCAGGATCACCCAGCCCCACCAGCATCACCCCAATCCCCAAGGCCACACCCAGACTGCTCTGGGACAATTCAGTGACTCCAAACCTCCCTGGGCAGCTCAGCCCAAGGCCTGACCACTCTGCCAGGGAAATTTTCTGTGCCAGTCTCCAACCTGAGCCTGCCCTGGTGCCATCTGAGGCCAATTCCTCTCCTCCTTTCCCTTGGGACGTGGCAGAAGCCTGGGCTAACCTGTCTGCACTCATAAGGTGAAGCTGATCAATAAATCCATGTTTTTAGGCTTCAAATCTTCATTTTGGCCTGTGGAAACGTTTCTCCACTCTTTTTATGGAATATTGTCAGGAGCTGGAAGTGTTGAGAGGGAGAACCCCCTCTGCTATGTTTCTCTTTCTTGTGTAAGTTACTTCTTCATTTTTATGGTTGTTTTGGTCATAACTGAACTTAAAAGCAATTCCCAGCACTCCAATGCAAAATCCCAGTTTTTCTTTACCTATTCCTATAAATTGTGTCTTTTAAACTGAAGTTTTCCCCTTGACTTTGAGCTTAACCACACTGGTAAGCATTCACAATGCACAGCAGAGAGATTTGGTTCATGACAGCGCTTCCCTTGCTTGTGTTGTACAAAAAAGAAAGGGGATGTGGGGCTTGTCCTTGCTTCCAGATGTTTCTTCATCTCTCTCCTTTCCTCCTTTCAGCTCCTGAGCTCCAGGGAAAGCAGCACTTTATCCTTTGTTCCTCTGAGGCTGCTGCTCCTCTCCCCTTCTTTTCCTCTCTCCGATGCTCGTGGGGGAGGGAAGCACTTAAGGGTCTCTTTTGGGGCTGAGTTTCCATCCCTTTAATTTCCCTCTAAATTCTCCAGGATGATAAAGGGAACCTGAGAGGGCTTCCCATAAATTAAAGGTGTTTTAGTGTTCATGAGACACCCCCTGTCCCCTCCTCTCTTCATCGACATCGTTATGTTCTCATCAACAAATGAGGATGTGCAGGTGCTGCAGGAATGGGGCTTGGAGTCTTTTGTGCCAAGGAAAAACACACAGAATTCCAGAATCAGATGGAATTTCTGCATGGAAAGGGAGCTCAGGCCTTGGCAGGGGCTGCCCAGGGAGCTTTGCAGTGCCCATCCCTGCAGGTGTGCCCTGGAGGTGGCACTGAGTGCTCTGGGCTGGGCACAAGGTGCCCATGGGGCACAGCTGGCACTGCATGGGCTGGCAGGGCTGTGCCAGCCCCAGGGATTTGGGATCTGTTGCCAGGCACAAAAGACAAGTTTGCCTTTGTCACCACAAAGTTTAGGAAAGAAATTACAGGGAAGAAATAGCAAATGAGAAGTAAAAAAAAGGGAATTCTGAAAAGGCCGCAGGAGGATTTCACCACGGCATGGAGTGACAGGAAAAGGGGGAATGGTCTTAAACTGAAGGATGGCAGGGTTAGATGGGACTTTGGAAAGGAATTGTTCCCTGGGAGGGTGGGCAGGGCTGGCATGGAATTCCACCCCTGCATCCCTGGCAGTGCCCAAGGCCAGGCTGGGCACTGGAGACAGTGGGAGCTGTCCCTGTGTGGAACAAGATGACCCCTGAGGTCCCTCCCACCCCAACCATTCCATGATCCCGTGCCAATATTCCCATTTATCACCCTCACAGGACTCCTGCCATGTCATAAACACAGCCCTTCACCAGACCAGGCTGATCCAGGTGTGATCCTTGGCTTTCCCTCCTTGCAATCCTCATTTCCAGCTGAAGGATGCCCTGAATTTCTGCTCTTTGTGTTGTCCAGCTGCAGCCCAAGCCCAGCTCCGCTGAGCTTCCTCATCAAGCCCAGCTCGTCAGGGTGTCTTTGAGAATCAGGTTTTGTTAATTGTTCTGCATTAACAAAGTTCCCTCTCCAATCAGATTGCTCTGCCAAGAAAGCACAGGGATCCTGTGAGTGCTCTGTGGTCCCCTTCTAAATTTTATTTATATATAAATTTATTTATTTATATTTATATAATATAAATTTATTTATATATATATATACATATATGTATATATACATATATATAATATATATTATATGTATTTATATACATATAATATATATTATATGTATTTATATACATATATATAAATATATACACATATATTTATATATGTATATATATATAATTTATACACATATATATTTATATGTATTTATGTATGTATATACATAAATAAATATACATATATACATACATATATTTTTGTATATATACAAAAGGTCTGAGTGAAAATTCAGATTTCATTCCCAATTTTCCATGGCTGCTCTTTGCCATGCCAGCAATGGAAGCAAGCACAGGTTCCAGGAGCTGGGGAAATCAGGTAAAGTTGTTTTAAATCTAAATAAATGTTAAAGATGTCAGGGAGTGTGGCTGGGTTAGTCCCTGAAATTCTTACAAGAGATTTAATCTCACAGTCAAAGTCACTGGCTGATAAAAACAAAGCACCTGGCTTAAAATATTACTTTAAAACATTGCCAACATCAAGTTCTTGAGGAATCATTAAGAATGTTTGGCTTGGAGTCAGCCTGTCCCCTTCCCTCCCTGCAGAATGTCATTTTATAATTTCCTATTTGATTTCACACCCAATCCTCCTCAACTTAATGGTTTTATCAGGCAGAGAGGGGGAAATGAAGTGCTGGAAGCCACCAGGAAAAAAGTTCCTGCCTGATGGAACAGTGTTGAAATCACTGACTTAACACCAGGTGGAAAATGGGATCTGCAAGGCTGCAGGACAATTCCTGAGGGCCGTGAAATCCTCATTTTTTGAAGGCACAGGTTATGGATTATGGATTATTAAATTTTATTTTCAAATTCTTCATAAACACTGGCTAATCCTGCTCTACAGCTCCTCCGTGAGCTCCATCTGTTGTAGAACTGTTCAGTAAAATTCTCATTTATAACAGCCCTGATAATTTATTTGTATGACTTTTCTTCAAAGATTATTAATTTGGAAGAGGAAAATGAAACTTGAGGCAAAGGAGAGCAGCAGCAGAATTTCTTGGAAAGCCCTGGAAAAGCAGAAAAAACTGAAGGGCAAGGTGAGGTCTTCACCTGCAGCCAAATTCTGCCCAGAAATTGAGTTTCCCTGACCTGAGCAGATCCAAGTGGGTCAATTTTTCTCCTTCTTTATTCCCCTCTTTAATTTTTTTTAAAATTGTTTTTTGTCCTTAATCAGAACAAAATGTTGCAAAGCTTTGCTTAACATTTTGAATCAGGGCGGGAAACGAGACGAAAATCCCAAAAAAAGTTTTGCAAGATGGGAAAAGCATTTCCCAGACAGCTTTAGCAACATCTTCCAGGATTTCCAAAGAGCTGGGAAGCAGCAGTGGCCCTCATCCCAATCCATCTGGGCCATCCCCAGCAAAATGAGTCCTTGCAAACATGAGCTCATGACTTCATTAAATCCCACAGAACTCTTTCCCCAGGAAATCACTTGGAGCCAAGCGGATTCTGGCTACCTGCTGCATCCCATGACCCCTGGATAATAAAGAACCAGAGATGAAATCATTCTGGGCATTGTGCTGCTCCTTCTCTGTGCTCCCGGCCCGTCACGGGGGCAATTGGAACAAATCCCTGCAGGCTGTGCTCATTTCTCCCCTCATTTCCTTTGGCAGTCCCGGAGCTGCCCAGGACACTTCGTCTTCCTTAAGAGCATTCCAGCTGTGGCACGAGGCTTTTCATTCCCTGCTGCTAATCCATCTGCTCCTGTCACACCTGGAAATGGGATCCCTTTGTTCAACACTTCATTTGTGTCCCTCTGCAGGGAGAAAAGAGGCTGCAGGATTTCCCAACAAGCCTGCAAGGTATTGCTGATTTTTATTCCACTCTCCATTATTGTATTTTTCTTTTGATCTTTTTTTTTTTTTTTTTTCCTATTGTGAAAAGCATTTCATCTCTTCTAAATAATTAAACTGTCATTGTGAAGGTGCTCCTGGAGTAGATCCTTGGCTAGGGAAAGCTGAGCAACCTGGATTTATGGCGCTGGATGATGGAGGATTGTATTTGCTGGGAATGTACCAGTGAAGGCAGGGAGGAATGATGAATCTGACTCCATGTTCTCAGAAGGCTAATTTATTATTTTATAACACTATATTATATTAAAAAATACTAAAGTAAAACTATACTAAAGAATACAGAAAGGATACTTACAGAATGCTAAAAAGATAAGAATGAAAACTCGTGGCTCTCTCCAGAGCCCTGACACAGCTCGGCACTCATTGGCCAAAGAGTGAAAACAATTGACATGAAACCAATGGAACAATCACCTGTGGGTAAACAATCTCCAAACACATTCCAAAGGAGCAAACACAGTAGAAGCAGATGGGATAAGAATTGTTTTCCTTTTCTCTGAGGCTTCTCAGCTTCCCAGGAGAAAAATCCTGGGTGAAGGGATTTTTTCAGAGAATGTGAATGCTACAATGCAGGTGTGAGGATTTGCTCTTCCCTCTCTGATTTGGATTAAAACTCCAACCTTCATGGTTTGTTTCCTACTTGCATGACTTGGAATGAAAACACCCCTCCAGTTCCACTCATTTAAGAGCTGATCTGAAAGTTCCTTAAAATTGGAATGAAGAGAAAAACTTGACTTTATTTCTTTGTCTTGGTCCTGCATCACTCTGGAGCTCCATGTCCAGGTTGGACAGGGCTTTGAGCACCCTGGGATAGTGGAAGGTGATCCTGGCCATGGCAGAGGTGGAATGAGATGATTTTAAGGTCTCTTCAACACAAACCATTCTGTGATTGCTCTTTTTCTGTGATTCCACCTGGGCCCAGCGCAGGGAGGAGCTGGAGCTGCTGCAGAGCCCAGAGGAGGCTCCAGGATGGGCAGAGGGATGGAGCAGCTCTGCTGGCAGGAAAGGCTGGCACAGCTGGCATTGCTCACCTGCACAGGAGAAGCTTTGGGCTGAGCTCAGGGTGGCCTTGCAGGGCCTGGAGGAGCCCCAGGAAAGCTGGAGAGAGACAATTGCCAGGGGATGCAGGGACAGCACCCAGGGAATGGCTGCCAGTGCCAGAGGGCAGGGCTGGGTGGGATCTTGAGGAGAAATCATTCCCTGGGAGGGTGGTGAAGCACTGGAACTGATGCCTCAGGTTTTGGCTTTTCTGTTTTTCACATTCTGTGCTGCTTTAGTGTGTGGCTCTGGGCTCACATTCAGGGATGCTGAGCTCTGTGCACAGAGCAGGGACACAAAACAATTCCTGCTCCAGCTGGGCACCAAGGACAAATGAGCCAAATCTCAGCCCAGGAGCACAAACCCCGTGGGCTGGAGAGAGAAAAACAAGCAGGGTGGGACTGCAGGGCTAAAGCTGCAATGGGACAATGAACTGCAAGGTGCAAATGGAGCAGAACTGATCCCAGGGACAGAGCCCGTGCCCGGCCGTGCATTTTGGGGCCATTTTGGTTCATCCTGGGTGCAGCCCTGGCTGGGCTCTGGTGCTGCCCAAGGTGCATCCATGGAGGAGATGCTGTGAATAAATCCCTGCTTTATTCTGGAGCTCTGTCCAGCTCTGGATCAGCCTTCACAAGGCATCAGAACAAGTTGCCCAGAGAAGCTGTGGCTGCCCATGGATCCCTGGAGTTGTGACTTTCCCTGCTAATCCCTGGAGGTGTCTGTCAGCAAACAGCAGAAGTGCCTGAAAAACCTGGGAAATGCTCTGGACTTCAGAGGGAAAAGTTACGCAAAGCCACGGCCCTGGCAAACAAAAAGGCAACAAATCCCTCCCTCCTTCCGCAAGCTGTCAAGTACCTTTTTTCCTGGATTACTTTTTTCTGTCCTTTGTTAGGCTTGGTTTAAAGCATGATGGTGCTGCTGATAAAGAGGCCATGGAGCCTGAGAATAAGAGAGTCCCAAAGTCAGGAGTTTTTGGGTTTTGAGCTCCTCCCTGTGCTGGCTGTAGTTTTAATTATCTTTGCATCATCCCAGCAAAGCCATTTTTGTGGTGATCCTGCAAGAAAAGGGAAAGGTCCTGGATCTTGTTTACTTCGTTTCACAGAATCATGGAATGGTTTGGGTTGGAAGGGACATTAAGTCCCACCCAGTGCCACCCCTGCCATGGCAGGGACACCTCCCACTGTCCCCAATGTCCAGCCTGGCCTTGGGCACTGCCAGGGATGGGAATTTATTCCACAAGCCTCCCATGCAAAACAAGTGCTGTGAACTGGGGTCACACACAGAGGTTTGTGTTGGTCCAAGGCTGCAAATGGAAAAAGCTGCTCCTAATGAAGGATAAAAGAACAAGACTAAATAAAAAATATCATTGTTTTGCTTGGAAATGTTTTGTGTCTCTCACTTTTGATCCTAAATCGTTCGGCACTTTCATAAACTTTATCCTGTTATTTCCCTGCAATCCAATTAAGTTCAGCAATAGCCTTGGGCTGTGCTTTCCAGAAGCACCTGGGTCACTGAAAGGGGCTACTGAAATCCCACTGCTAAAGAGCTTGGGGAGTTCCATTTGAAATTTGGAATGTTTCAGTGCATCCCTGTGGAAAGGACAAGGAGCTTTTACAGCAACCTGGAGTGACAGGGAATGGCTTTAAACTGCCAGAGGGCAGGGCTGGATGGGATCTTGGCAATGAGGAATTGTTCCCTGGGATGGAATTCCCAGAGCAGCTGGGGCTGCCCCTGCATCCCTGGCAGTGCCCAAGGCCAGGCTGGACACTGGGGACAGTGGGAGGTGTCCCTGCCATGGCAGGGTGGAACAAAATGATCTTTAATATCCCTTCCATCCCAAACCATTCCATGATTCCACGATGCTGGAGTTGGGCTTTGAGGTCCCTTCCATCCCAAACCATTCTGGAATTCCATGATTGATCCATCTGGGCTTTGTGGAGACATTTCTTGCATTCAGGTTCTGGCAGGAATAAAAAACTTGTTGTCTCCACCTGAACATTTCCATTCTCGCTGGGTGTCCTTCAACTCTTAATTTACTTCTCCCATCCCTGCAATCAAGAGATAGTAATTCTCACCCTTTCTGTGAAGCCACTTTTCAATGATTATATAAAACTCATCACTTCCCAGGTCCTTGGGAAAATAATTTATTTAAATTACTTAACACTGCAGCAAAAATATCTTTAAGAGAGCACTAAAAACCTAAAATTATCCCACTTGGACACTGGGGCTTGGAGCAGCCTGGGACAGTGGGAGGTGTCCCTGCCATGGCAGGGGTGGCACTGGGTGAGCTTTAATCCCTTCCAACCCAAACCACTCCATGATTTCCCTGTTTATGGAAAACCTAAATTAACAATGCTGTTTCACGCCAGGCCCAGGTTTGAGCTCACACCCATTAAAACCAGTGCTGCTCCTCCTGGTCAGCCTTTCAGCAGCATCAAACCTCCCCCTGGGGTGGCTCCCACTTTACCTGTGGGTGATTTAACCCTGCCTTGGAGCAGAGCCACCCAAACAGCCCCAGCCCGGTGTCTGAGCCCTTCAAAGCCCCGAGCTGAAGGAGAAAAGGCAACGGCTGCTGCTGGGCCTGAGCCAGGCCTCTGAGGGGAGCCCACATCAACAGGAGCTGAGTTTTGGCTCTGTGCCTCGTGGTGACACCTGTGCCTAAGGACATTTGGGATTTGGGTTGGTTTGGGGTCCCAGTCACTCCCAATCTGTGACTCCCTTGCCGTGTCTGCTGGCTCAGGTGGTGTCACACTTGGAGCAGCGGCTGAATTTCTGTGGGAAAAGCTGGAAGAGATGAGTGTCCCTCAACACAGAGTAAAACTCCCACTCTGTTTATAGTCTGGGGTGGCTTCCTGAAGCCACAGATTCTCCCAGAGCTGTTGCACCACTCCAGGATAAATGTGAGCCGTGGGTGTCCAAAGAATTTGTGTGCAAGGAAAATCAAGGTTTCAAAGATGCAGCTCGTCGATAACTCACACATAAAAGGGCTTGGGGAGTAAGCAGGACAACAAAAACAATTCCCATGTTTTCCCACTGTGCTCCAGCTTCTTGCCATGTGGGATGAATCACCAGGATTCCTGTTGGGAGTGTTGTAAATTGGGATTTTGGTGTGGGATGGAAGGTCAGGTGCAGATCCAAATCAATCCTGTGGGCGCCAACTGAATTGTGCTGCCAGGGCAGGCTCAGCTGGGACAGCAGCAGCAATTTGCCCATGGAAAGGGAGCTCAGGCCTTGGCAGGGGCTGCCCAGGGAGCTCTGCAGTGCCCATCCCTGCAGGTGTGCCCTGGAGGTGGCACTGAGTGCTCTGGGCTGGGCACAAGGTGCCCATGGGGCACAGCTGGCACTGCATGGGCTGGCAGGGCTGTGCCAGCCTCAGGAGTTCTGGAATTCTGCAAAATATTGGATTGGAAATTCTATCAATCCATTGTTTGTGTGAAAATTTGGTTCCTGATGTTCCTATTTATAATTTCTTTAAGTTGCACTTACCATTTTTTACACATTTTAGACATTTTTAAAACATTTTTTTAACATTCCTAAAGCAAAGCGACTCCAATGAGAGGTTTGATATTGCTGGAAAATACAAAAATCCAATAAAGAATATTCCTAAATTAACTCAAACAACAAAATAGGCCCTGGTTGGTAGAGACCAAAAAGAAACTTTAATGTAAATTAATTATTTAAAAAATGAATGATTGTTCCCTGTTATTTCTTATCAATAACTGGTATTGGTGAATGCTCTGGGGATCAATATCAGATGATAAGGACACGATTTAGGAGTGGTGATGATGGGATTGGATGATCCTGAAGGTCTCTTCCAGCCTTGATGGTTTTTGGGATATTTGGATGGGTCTGCTCCACCTCTCCTTGCAAAAAGGGGAAAAGGAACAGAGCACAGGCCAAAGAGGGATTTTATTGTATTGAAAAAATGAGAAAATTCAGTGAAATTGCATCTCTCTTGGAGATTTGAGGAATTGTGAGGGTGATATCACATTTGTGAGCTCTGTAGCTGTCACTCATTAACCACTTCATTATTCCCCATAAATGCAGCCCCAAGGAAATGGGAATTTAACCCCAATCCCTGTCCAGAGTAAGACACAACCTCAGTTTTCCCCAAAGACTGAGATTTTGTTAAAATTTGGGAACTTGGCAAAAGCAAAGGGTTGAGGAACACAAGCTTGGATGAAAACCAGACAGGGAATTCTGAATTTTTTAGGTCTCCTGAACTTGCCAGGAGAAGTCCCTCGATCCTCTCTAACCACAGCAATCCAAACATTTTCCAGCTACAGGGAAAGTGACAACAATTTTATCAGGTGAAGGAGAACAGGAACTTCCTGGGGAGCTTCAGGTTAGATTTTGGAATTGTTTTTTTCCTTGCCAGAGTGGTCAGGGAGGTGATGGAGTCCCTGCCTCTGGAAGTGTCCCAGAGGAGTCTGGATGTGGCCCTTGGGGACAGGGTTAGGGTTGAGAACCCCCAGGAAATCAAGGGATTCTCACATCTTGCCTAATTTTGAGGAATTGCTGTTTATTTATTTATTTCATGCTTATTAAATCCTGTGTTCCAGTGATTTTCTTGTATTTTTAAAAAATTCTTAATTCCATCTTCAAGCTCTCCATCAAGCACAAACCCTGGCAGGAGAAAATCACCTTCCACTGGGGAAGAAAGAACAAAGCTGCCCTCAATTCCTCTGGAAAAATCCTTGATTTTTTTTTATTTTATTTTGTGAAGAACTGTGTGGATACAGTAGTGGTGCTCATCAGTGTAAAACTATTGGGCTGACAAATCCTGAGGAGCAGAAAATCTGCGCTCAGAGGAGAGAAATTTCCGTGCCTGGCCTCGCTGCAATTGTGCCAAATATTCCCTGTGTGTCCCTGTGATCCTACAAAAGCTCAGAAAGTGGGACAGAGGCTGAAGCCTGACCCCGTGCTGCAGCATGGAAGTGCCTTTCAATGGCATCAGGGTTTCATCCTGGGCCTTTTTCCTCCTTTCTCGGTGCTCCTGTTGACCCAGCTGAATGCTGAAAGTGCTTTTTGCAGCCCGGAGGATCCTGCTGGGGCTGCAGGACAAAGCCAGCCATGGATGGATGTCACAAGTGCCACGGCTGCAATGGTTTGATTCAAACCCTGGGTGCCCTTTCAAGGGCTCTGTGGCTGCGTCAAACACTTGCTCAAAGCGCTGCCAGAACCCCAATTTACTGATAATTAAAGAAATAGAAAAATATATATCAGTGTCAGGGGGACAAGACAGATGAGAAATGTTCGTTTTCTTTTTCTGACAGCGTTTTCATATCAGAGAGCAGATGGTGAGTGCAGAAGAGTTAAAGAGGCTGGGGGGGCTCACCTGGATAAAGCTGCAGGGAGAGCTCAGAGCCCCTGGCAGGGTCTGAAGGGCTCCAGGAGAGCTGCAGAGGGACTGGGGACAGGGATGCAGGGACAGCACCCAGGGAATGGCTTCAGAGTAGGATTTGATGGGATCTTGGCAATGAGGAATTGTTCCCTGGCAGGGTGGGCAGGCCACACATTCCCACAGAAGCTGTGGCTGCCCCATCCCTGCAGGATTTGAGACCAGGAACCCAGTTCAGCGATGCCATCCCTGTCCCTGGCTCGGGTTTGCACCTGGATGATTTTAAAGCCCCTTCCAATCCAAACCATTCTGTAATTTTATGCAAAGCAGTGATTACAAAGGGAAAAAAATGAAGTGGATACAAACCTTACTCCTTAATTGCTCAGAACTCGAGTTTCTCACTGCCAGCCAGTTCTGGCATCAGTTCCTCCTCCCCATTCCCTCAGAGATCAGATTGCAAACCTAACACACTTGGGCCCTTTCCAGCTGGAAATTCCCCATGGCTCACTCTGCCCCGCAGTGGCTGCATCCCTCTCCAGAGAGAGCTGGAACAGGAATTTCAGCTTGTTTTATGTGGGCACTCCAGTGGCTCTGGAGGCAGGAGAAGCTGAACCTGCCTCAGGAGGGATCCGCAGCCTGAGAGGGGCAGAGCTGACAGAAAACTCTGGGAAGGACAGGAAAAAGTGGCCAGGATTTAGGCTTTTAGGCATGAAAACAAGCTGCTGTTTAATTCCCAGCTCAGCAACTTGGGTTGAAAACTGGAACAACCATAATTATCCACAACTTTCCGAGCCAGACAATTGAATCACTCTGCTGAGCAGACGCCTCTGGGGATTTGCAATGGAGCTGCATTTTATTTTTATTTTTTTTTTTTTTTTGTAGCACATGCAGAGGCTGTGTGGGAGCCTAAAACCCTTCATGGGGTGGCCCTGTCACTGCTGGCAAAGTTGTCACTTCCTGCCACTTGTCAGAGTTTGGATAAAGCAGGAGATAAGCCTGGAGATAAACCTGGAATTAAACCAGGAGATAAACCTGGAGTTAAACCAGGAGATAAACCTGGAGTTAAACCTGGAGTTGAACCTGGAGTTGAACCTGGAGTTGAACCTGGAGTTAAAGCTGGAGATAAACCAAGAGATAAACCTGCAGTTAAACCTGCAGTTAAACCTAGAGTTAAACCAGGAGATAAACCAGGAGTTAAACCAGGAGTTAAACCTGGAGTTAAACCAGGAGATAAACCTGCAGTTAAACCAGGAGTTAAACCAGAAGTTAAAGCTGGAGTTAAACCAGGAGTTAAACCAGAAGTTAAACCTGGAGTTAATCCTGAGCTGCTCCCCCTCAGCGCTGCCAGAGGGGGATGAGCCCAGCCCTGCTGAGCAGGGGGGGTCGGAGCTGTGGGGTGTCCCATGGGGGGATCCCCAACCTCTCAGTCCACATCTGTGCCCTCAGCTACAGAATTCCAGAACTCCTGGTGCTGGCACAGCCCTGCCAGCCCATGCAGTGCCAGCTGTGCCCAATGCCCACCTTGTCCCCAGCCCAGAGCACTCAGTGCCACCTCCAGGCCTTCCTTGGGCACCTCAAGACCTCCCTGGCAGCTCTTCCCAAGGCCTGAGCACCTTTTCCATGCAGGAATTCTTCCTCCAGGTGTGTTTTACAGCCAGTAAATGCTGTGAGGTGACACAGGTGGGTTTCTAAGCACATCTAAACAATAAAACAGCTCCACTCTGCTGTAGCACAAGATCTCTTAGGCTGAGTTCATCACTGAAAGAGCAGCTTAACTGCAGGGTGTTTGGTGAGGCAGCCCAGGTTTGTTGTAGGGTTGGAAGCTCGCTGCAATTCCTGGTGGAAACTCCCCTCATTCTCCTGTTCCTGGTGCAGTCAGAGAGGATCAGCTCCAGGCACTGGGAACACGGATTCCCAGGGGAAAAGCTCTCCTGCTTTTGTCCACAGCCTGTTGCAAAGCTGCCTCTTTTCCACAAGAACTACTATAGAAAAAACCACAGTGGGACTGAAATGCCAGAAGGCTCCCCCTGATCATTTTTCTTTTTTTCCCTTCCAAACCTCGGTCATTTCCTCCTCGTGAGCCTCCAGCTCCGTTTGCAGCCCCTGCCAGAAGGGATCTCAGCCCCTTAAAGATCCCAGTGCTGTGTGCCTGAGCTGGTGTCCCACTGTGGATATTCCAGTTTTAGAAGTGAGCTGAGCCCTGATAGTGATACCACATTAAACATGTCTCCTATTGATCCTTTCTAACCTTGCAAAAGAGCTGCTCTGCATTAAGTACCTTTTACTCCAGGGCTGCTGCTGGGAGCACAGATGTTAAATGCCAGGCTAAATATCCTCAAAGGTCAGCAGGGAGGGCAGCTGGGAGGTCACCAAGTGATAATTTCCTGGGATAATAGGAATGTTTCTCACTCTGCCTTCTAACTCAGGACGTGCTGGCTGCCTGAGGACGTGCCAGCAGATTGTTCTGAAAGGTGTTTGCAGTATTTATAAATAAAAGGGAATTAATAAAAGCTCTGCTTCTTGCCACAGAGAATTTGGGATGTGTCAGAAAGCTGCTTGATGTGTCGAATGATTGCACTGATGACAAGAAGGCTTTGAACACAACAAAGGTTGGGTTTCTAAAGGTGGATTTTCAGCTTGTCCTCCCCACTACTAAAGGCCACCTGCTTTACACAAAGACCTGAAAGGAAATCACCTGCTCCAAATTGAGGGGCAAAAAAATCATCTGTAGCTAATGAGAGACAAAAACCCATCCTGCTTTTCAGAGCTGCCTTTGGGCTCTGTGCTGGCTCTGGACAGATGGGGCTGGCATCTTCCTTTCTCTGACTTTCATTGCCAGCCCCACTGAGGAGGTGGCATTGCTGCAGAGGGGACAGAGGGGCTTTGCTGAGCCCTGGGACCCAGCTTCAGCTTCCCACAGCCACTCGAGGGGATAATCCGTGGTTTTAGCTGGAACATGGCAATTTTTCCCACATGAGGAGCTGCTCTGCGGGCTCAGCCAGGAAATCTGAGGAGTTTGCTTTTACAGGAGCATGGAGTGACAGGAAAAAGGGTTTTAACTGGCAAAGGGCAGGGATGGATGGGATTTTGGGCAGGAATTCCTGGCTGGGAGGGTGGGCAGGCCCTGGAATAAATTCCCAGAGCAGCTGTGGCTGCCCCTGGATCCCTGGCAGTGCCCAAGGCCAGGCTGGACACTGGGGCTGGGGGCACCTGGGACAGTGGGAGGTGTCCCTGCCATGGCAGGGGTGGCACTGGATGGGCTTTAATGTCCCTTCCAACCCAAACCATTCTGGGATATTCCATGAATCCTTACAATCTGCTATTTTCTGCTTACACTGGGCATAGGAAATGTCCAGTTTTCCTCATTTATGTTCCTCATTTAGGAAAAGATCCAGTGCATAACTTCTGGTAGCTGCTTTTTGCCTGTTCTTTTTTTTGTTGTTGTTTTTTAGCTTTGCTTGGTTTGGTCTTTCCCCTTCTTTCTGTCCCCCAAGATTTTGTAAACAAACATCCCCCCCAAAAAAAAACCAACAAAGGAGGGAAACAACAAGGCTGGGTTTGGTACAAGCAGCAGCTTGAAATGGGGTGAGGGTGAAATGGAGATGTGAGAATCCTGGTGCCTGCCAAAATTCCCATGTGAGAGAGGAAAATTAAACCAATAAACCCCTGCCAGGCACCTCAGAGGTTCTTTGTGGGAACCAAGGGGGTGGACATTCCCTGGCTGGGATAATCTCTGTGTGTGTGAGTAATCCATGAATTTTGAGTAAGGCCTGAGGAAGCTGCTCTGGTTTGGGGCTGGGAATGGTCTGGCTGGTGGAGTCAGAGACATTCCTTGGCTTGAAGTCTTTAGGTGATATTATTCCTAAATATCAATTGGTTTTGGTGCAAGTATCAGATGCAAGTGTCAGGCTTCCTGTAGAAGTTTGGAGGATGGAAATATTCCCTTCCTTAAACAGGGAGGAAGATGCAAACCTCAAATATCCCCAAGGCAATTATCTAAATGATAATTTCAAAATTAAACATCTCAGCAGAGGGGTTTTATTTGAACCATTCTCATTTTTAATGTCACTTTGAGCCAGCTCCTGTGGGTCACTGATAAGCTGAGTTTTCCTTCAGAGCAGGAGCTGATTCTGTCACACAGATGGAGAAACAATGCAGGGAGTTATAGATGTGTCTGCTCTGGAAGGAAACTTCTGTTTTCTTACTCTTTTGCTTCTCTGAAATAGCATTTTTCAGGCAAAATCAACTTCTCCAGCTTCACCACTGACTTCCCTAGATTTGTTTCTTGAGGGGTTTTCTACCCTGAGTTTTTCTTCCTTATGGATAGATTTTAATGTAGCACTGCTCTTTACCCTCTGCTTGTATTTCTCCATGATCTCCTCTGCTGAAACTGATAAAAAACCTTTGCAACAGACAAGCAGATGATGCCCATCACATCTTTTCTCCTTTTTATTATATTCCCTTTTTATTTTTCCCTAAAGCACCAACTCTTTTTCCAGCACTACAGACTTTGACCCTTGGAGATTTTTTTTTTGTCCAAGTGCTGCCCTTAATTAGAGTCTCACTCTCCTCTCCAAGTGCTGAGGTGAGCTCAGCTGGCCTCCCATTCCTCTCATCACTCTTGGCTCCTTTTATTAAAGCACAGCTGCTGAAGCCACTTCCCAGTCTCCAAGAACTGCTGCCGCCCTTTTAAGCCTCCAGTTTATCTCCCTTATCAGGATCTTTGCTTTTCACACTTAATTTAAGCAGATTGCAAGTCCAGGCCTCTTTGAGGCAAAGAAAATCTCCTTTAACCTTTCCACACTTGCTGCCCTCAGCTCTGTCCCTGCTGGGCTCTGCCTCTGGGTTTATCTGCCTGAAAAGGGATTTGTGTAGGGATGAAAAGGGATTTGTGTAGGGATATCTCCCTGATAAGAGGGAGATTTGCAGAAAACACATCCCAGCAGCATGACAGAGAGGGATTATACTAATAATTACCCTAATATTTGTCCTAATAATTGTCCTAATCATGTATCACTGCAGCACCATGGGGTTTATTTCTCTTTTTTCCTCACAGAAGCAGAAACTTTGGCAGAGGCAGGAGCAGGAAGCAGTAAGGGCAGAAAGGTTGGGTTATGCTGGGAAGGTCCTTTTTCCCCTATTTCCCCTTTTCCCCCTGTCCTTGCATTGGGAACAGCAGAGGATCCCCAAAAAAATCCCAGAGCAGCCCCTCTGCCAGCTTGGGCAAGCACAGCTTCCCCAGGGGAGAGAGGAAAACCCTTCAAGGAATTCCAGAATGGTTTGGGTTGGAAGAAACCTAAAAAAAAAAAAAAAAAAAAAAAAAAAAAAAAAAAAAAAAAAAAAAAAATGAAGCATAAGTAAAAAGTAAATGAGCTTCAAAGTAAATAAGCTTTTACTTTATTGACTTTGACTTTGGAGAGGAAGGCACTCCCTTATGGAGTGGCTTCTTCATGGGATCATGGAAATCCAGAATGTTTTAGGTTGGAAGGGACCTTAAGGATCCTCCAGTGCCACCTGCCATGGCAGGGACACCTTCCACTGTTCCAAGGTGCTCCAAACCCTGTCCAAGCTGGCCTTGGGCACTGCCAGGGATGGGAAATCCACATCTTGTGAGGATCCTGGAGATCCCTGGGCCTGCCTGTCCACGGTGTCAGAATGAGCCGTGGAATTGAAGCCAAACTCTTTGTGGAACCTTGCAGGGTGGTTTTCAGTCTCCTCCTGCTATGAAACACAAAATGTTTCATTTTCTTTGTGCCTTGTGGTGGCCACACAGCTCCTGTGGGAATCTCACGTGCTTGGGAAGATTCTGTGTCCTCCCAGCAGAGCCTTTAATGTGCTGGAAGTGAAACCTTCCCCATTTGTCACCTTGTGGGATTGAATTCATTCTTTCTTCGTGTCTCTCCACTGAGGGATCAAAGAGGAGAAGTGATCTCAGAGAGAAATTTTTTTTTACTAAAGCCACTCAATGCCCAATGATCAAGGCTTTGGGGTTTGCACAGAGCCAAGGAAAAGAATTGGGAACTACATACAGAGCCCTTATTTCCCTTAATTCGCTAATTCCTTTCCTCCTCATTAATTCCAACTGGGCACTGATGAGTTACAGGCATCTTTTGTGTCTTCCTGGAAGTCAGGAGGGTTTCAGCTTTGCCCACTGTGCTGTGACTGTCCCCAGCAGTGGTGGCACAGCCCTGAGTGCCCGGAATTCCTCGGTGTCCAGCCTGGCTTTTGTGTCCCAGGGGAAGCCGGCAGGGGAAAAGGAAGCACTGCTCATGAAGAGAAAGCAGCAGGGAAGAGCAGCAAGAGGAATTTGCTGAGCAAGCACTGAGGGTTGAATTTCCAGGCTAAAGAGAGCATTTCAGGAAATTAAGCAGGGAAATCAAGCGTTTTCCTCAGGGATGACCAAATTCCTGTGAACAAACCCATTCTGGCTTGTTCAACCCAAAGCATTCCAAAGTTATGAGTCAGAGTGAAAAAAATCCCTCAGATTTTTTTTTTCCTAAAACCAAAATTAATAAATGCTAGATGTTTTCTTTCTAATTATATTTTCCTGGTGGAGCACTAAGATTGTTGACCTGCATTTTCAAGGCTTTTGCATGTCTCCTCCTTTTGTGGTGATCCTGGAAAAGTGCTGGGACTTGACGGCAAATATCAATTGCTGTGAAATTCCCAATCATCTCATGAGAGGTGGTGACATTGCAATTCCTTTGCAGGCATTTCAAGCCTTCTCTTGCAGTCTAGAAAAAGCCAATTTTGCTGCTTTTCCAAGGCAGTGTTTTCCAAGGAGTGTGGCTGTCCAGAATTAGCCCCTGATACCATTCCAGTACCTAAAGGGAGCTTAGAGGGACTTTTCACCAGGGCATGGAGTGACAGGAGAAGTGGGAATGGTTTTAAACTGAGGAAAGGCAGGGTTAGGTGCGATATTGAGCAGGAATTAATCCCTGGCAGGGTGGGCAGGCCCTGGCACAGGGTGCCCAGAGCAGCTGGGGCTGCCCCTGCATCCCTGGCAGTGCCCAAGGCCAGGCTGGACACTGGCACAGTGGGAGGTGTCCCTGCCTACCAAGTCTTCTTTTTTTTGCCAAAGTCGGGATTAAATGTGTGAGAGGGTATTTCTTGTTGGGACTCAGATGTTTATCAGTTCTTATCTCTGTCACAGTCTCACACACCCTGAGTTCTGCAGCACTTCAACAATCTAAAAATGGAGCCCTGTCTCTCTCTACAAGGCCTTTGAAGGATAAACTGTCCAATTGAGAAATGACACCTCAATTATTTTCACTTTTAACCCAACAACCAACCACCCGTGCCCGCAATGGGGAGTTTTTATCCAATGACACAAAACCACCCAAACCCATGGAGAAGGAGGAGAAGAAGGTGAAGAAGGTGAAGAAGGTGAAGAAGAAGGAGCAGCCTCTGCCTAAAACCTCCATCTTGCTTTCTATCTATCCCTGTATTCTAAACCCTTCAACTCTGAGTTTCCCACCCTGTGATATCACACACTTCTATTCAAACTCCACACCTTTAATCTCAGTTTTATTATTGAATTTTGGAAGCTTCTCCAGGGCCTCAGGTCAATGCAGTGTTCTCCTGGGGGTCAGTGTTCTCCTGCCTGGCAGCACAGAAAGTCTCAAATTCTCAGCACCCAGGATTCAAACACCTGCCCATGGCACTGAATGATTTTTAAGGTCCCTTCCTACCCAAACTATTCCATCATTCTGGCACTTTTCCCCCTGGCTCCCTGTCATACACTCACAATTTGGGACACTTTTTAAACCTTAAGTGGGCTCAGAGCACATATTTGCCAACAAGTGCTTTGTGCAGGTGTCAAAGCTGGTTAGTGAGCAAACTTTGGAGGGATGCTGTCTGGAAAATGCATGCAAAAATCAAGCTGCTTCCTGAGAAAAATAAAAGCTTGGCTTTGGCACAAGCCCAGCTCTGCTGGCATCATGTTTTTAGAGAACTTCTGCTGAATTTTCTCAAGTGTTTGCTCAGAGGTTGAGTTTCAGCTTTGGATTCTGTAGAATCAGAGCTCAGCCATTCTCTGGGAAGTGGGGAATAAAATTCTTGCTGCTTTCAGGATTAACTCTTTAGGTTTGAAGCAGCACTGGGCACTGGAGGCACTGAACTCTTGAGGTTCCAAGTTGGTTCTGGGGGAGCCAAAAATGCTCTGGTTTTGCCAGTGGCAAAGGGGATTTTCAAAAGACCCTCTTGGTAAGGAGATCAGTGAAGGATTGCCTGCTGTTTTCAGTGAGAGGCTGTGGAATCTCCATCCCTGGAAGTGTCCAAGGTCAGCTTGGACAGGGCTGGAGCAATCTGGGATAGCTGAGTGGAATCCATAAAGCCAGTTTTAAATAAGAAGAGCAACAATAACAGAAGCAAAATCAAGCAAATATAATGACGGGAACTTTAAAAGATGTGCAGGTGATTCAGCTTCAATTGCAAACTTAACCAAAGTAATTTCCTCGAGCCTGTGCTGTCAGGAATAATATCCTGATGACCTAACCCTGGGCTAGAAGAAATTTTCCTTCTTTAAACAGTTAATTGGAAAAAGATCTATGACTCAAATGTCTTTGTTTTGTAGATCTGGAGTAACTTTGATCTCTTTGTTCTGAGATCAGCGTTAAAACTGGTCTGAGATCTGCTTCTTTTTCTGGTTAAATTCTGGTTAAATAAACAGCAAATGTGACAAATAATCACTGTCACACTTCCACAAGCCAAAACTAAATTAGTTTTCAAGGAATTGCTGATGGGATTTGATGAGGGGGGATCATCTTGTTCAAACCCTATTTTTGGGTAATTCTAGGGTTGGGAACCCCCAGGAAATGTATTTCTGTTCATTGCCTTTCTGTCCTCCTCCTCTCACTGGGATTTCTTTACTCTCCTGTGCCAAAACATGGAGGGGGGACATGGTAAATAATTTTAAATTATCCCTGTGGTTCTTTGCTATTTTGTTTTATTTCTTTGTGGAAAACACGAGGCCACCAGTGACTGCAGGCCTCCGTCTGAGGCCTGAGGTGGCTCGGGGAGAGGGAAAAGAAGGGAGGAGGGAAATGAGAGGATCTTGGTGCATTAAAAATCACTTTCTGTGGAAACAATTAGTGCTGTAAGTGGATTCTTGAGGCTGGGCAGGGAGATCACTTACAAGCACCAGCTCTGCTAAAACGCCCATAAAGAGTTCCGCACTTCTCAGAAGCCGCCGCGGAGCCGCCGCTTATTGGAAGTCACAGGCCCATTTCACGCCGTCCTCCTCAGAAATTAGCTCAGCTTTGGGTCGTGCTCAGCCTTCCAAATTGCCAGAACCCCCCTGGGTTTGCTGGGGGGAACCTGCTGCAGTGGAGACACCGCAAATGGCAGCGCCTGCAGGGGCTCTGTGGGGCGGGCTGAGGTTTGGGGTGGCCTCTGTGGGGTCACGGGCGGCTTCCACCTCCTCAAAGCCTTCCCAGAGTTGTGGCTCAGATAAAAGTCTGGGTTTTCCTTCCCTTCCCTTCCTTGGGTTTGTAATGGGTAACTTGGGAGAGCTGGGCTCTGTAAAACCTCAGGAGCTTGACCCCAGGAAACCAAACAAGGCCGCGTGTGGCTTGAATGAGGGTCTGTGTTTGCATTTGTTTTCTGTTTTTCATTTTACCCCATAATTAACACTTTAGACAGGTAAATATCACCTAAAAATGTCAGTTAAAAAGAAGATTTACCTATTCTAGATTATCTAATAATTATCCACTGCAGAAACCCTTCCAGAGATGAAGTCCTGGCTGAGCTGGATTAGATTTTAGGCCTCAGTCTCCATCCTTTTGGGTTTGAACTATCAGCACCTGAGAAGGATTTTAGGCCAGACCTATCAGTTCTTGCAGCAAGGAGAAGAGTCAGGGAAATTTTCTCAGACCTAGGAAGAGCTCCAGTAAATTTCTGAAATGAGCTGATTCTCCATCACTGAAATTGTTTAGGAACAGGTTTAAACACTGCAGCCAGTCCAGGTTTCTTTTCCTTCATATCATTTGCAAACGAACTTTAACATCAGTTTTATGTCCTCTTGCTGTGGTGAGCAATTCCATTTTCCACTTCCTGAAGCCTCTACCCAAAAGCTGACAGTGTTCTTTGAAGCAAATGTTCAAATTACTTCCTACACAGGAGTTCTTGGGTTTTTATTATCTTTTTAATCAAATCACGGCTCGTTCCAGGTGGTTTGGGCCGTCCTGCTGAGTCTGTCCCTCCTACTCAGCAGCACAGGGCTGTTACAGGGAATTCCATATTTATGGACCTGAGTTGTGCAAAAACAGGCAAAAGTGTTGGCTTTTGGGTGAAGTTTTCTGCTCTAAGACTCGAAGGGACCTTAAATCTCATCTCATTTCAATCCTCCTGTGGAGGGCAGGGAGCCTCCCACTGTCCCAGGCTGCTCCAAGCCCCTTCCAGCCTGGCCTGAAACACATCCAGGGATGGGGCAGCTGCTCCGGGCACCCTGTGCCAGGGCCTGCCCACCCTCCCAGGGAGGAATTCCTTCCCAATTTCCCATCCAGCCCTGCCCTCTGGAAGTTTGAAACTATTCACCCCACAACAACCTCTCATAAATAACCTCTCTCCATCTCCATTCTCTTTCTTCTTGTTCCCATTCAAGTTCTTACCCTGATCTCCTTCACCTGCACGGTCCAAATCTGCCTCTTCATTGCTGAGGTGGAAAATCTGAATTTTGAGAAGATCTGCACCAGTTTTTCCCCCTGCTGTTCCACAGCCAGGAGAGGGCCCAGGGTGGTGTAAATTGCTGCACAAATCCCACCCCTCTCCTCTCTTAACCTCGGCTTAGCTAATGCAGAGAAGCAGCCCAAGCAGCTGGGTTCAAACCAGGCCAAGCCCAACTCTATATTGCAATTAGCTGGAAAAAATTTTGTGGCACATTTGGCCTAAAAATAATTTGCAAATTGACCAGAGCCTCGTACGCGGAATGGCTGCAGATATTTCAGGGATTGATTTCGCATTAATAATTCAAGTGGAGTGCAGAGACAAAAGTCTCTTTTAAATATGTGGGGTTTTGAGATACATTTCAAAACGGAGAGGAGCAACTTCATTCTGATCAGTTTTTGGGCTGGTTCCTCTCAGGACTCAATGATACCCGTTGAATAAGGAAAGAATAGGATCAAATCCTACTTATTATTATGATTTGACCCTCTAGATTTATGAACCTTTATGGGATCTTTTCTGTGCATCAGCTGTTTCTGGGTTTATGCAAAAATACTTTTGACCTGCAGGATTTTGTGTTTCCTGAAAATTCCAGATATTAATGGATGTGACTCCACTGCCTTTGAGGATTTCACTGGCAATAGAAAAGTTAATTTTGAGCAGGACAGGCTGGAAGGTGCTACCATGGAGAAGCCCAAAATAACACCATGATGCAGAATCCCAGGAGAAACAGAAAAGTCCTCTTAAAATCCTTTAAAAGATAGATCTGCTCTGATATTCCATGGAACAGAAGATTGAATTTCACACTGGTACAAAATAGGACAAAAACCACTCTAACAACAGCCCTGGTGAGCCTGAGATTACCTCGATGCCAGGCAGAGAAGAGCACCTGAATTCCTTCCCCTGTTCCATTGGGAGGAGATGGAAACTGGGCCAAAATTTAGAGAAGAAGCCACAAATTTCCAGCTGGAATCTTGGAAAGAAGAAACACTCATCACAGCATCAGCTTTTGGGTTTATTTTTAATAAAACCAAGGCCTTTAATTCCATCATTTAGAGTGTTCTGTTCCTCAGAGCATAAAAGCTCAAATTCCTGAGAATGGCATTTGCTGCAAATTTTCTGTCAGATTTTAATGCTCTCCAATACCCAGAGTACAATTAACATTCTGCCTAATGGATAGTGGGTATCTGAGGTACCCTGCCCCCCTCTCCCTGCTCTGCAATTCCATGGAAACTCCTCTGGGATGCTCCTGGGAATGATGATTTTAATTGCCTTGCCTGGGACTGGGAGAGGGGTGGGATGGCATTACACAAACGGGATGTGCTGCCCATTTGCTGTCAGAGCATCTGCGCTGTCAAGCTGATTTTAACTGCAGGGGTTTGATAGCTCCTGTTCTTTCCTCAGCGTGATTTGTAGCTCATTCCTGGTTTTTCTACGATAATAAATGGTTTTCCATTGGGCAGGTGAAAGCTCAGAGATCCTGTATCTACCACATGTATCCCTCAGCTGACATAAAAATTAAGATTTTAGGGTGCAACATATCTCTTGGTTTTCTCAGAGCTCATTTTAGTCCATTTCCCCTCTATTTTTCAAATTAGTTTTCAAGGATTTGCTGATGGGATTTGATGACTGGGGATCATCTGATTCAAACCCTATTTTGGCGTAATTCTAGGAGCCCCAGGAAATGGAAGTTCCTGTATTTCTGTACATTGCCTTTCTGTCCTCCTCCTCTCACTGGGATTTCTTTACTCTCCTGTACCAAAACCAGATTGTCCCCAAACTTCCCTACTTGGGCCTGAGCCATCCCATCTCTCTCAGTCTCGAGTATCATAGAATATCCTGAGTGGGAAGGTATCATGTTTTTATCTTCTTTTTCTGCCTTGGTCAGGGTTGGTATGAAATGTGTGAGAGGGTATTTCTTGTTGGGGCTCAGATGTTTATCAGTTCTTATCTCTGTCACAGTCTCACACACCCTGAGCTCTGCAGCGCTTCACTCCAACAAACTAAAAATGGAGCCCTGTCTCTCTCTCCAAGGCCTTTGAAGGATAAACTGTCCAATTGAGAAATGACACCTCAATTATTTTCACTTTTAACCCAATACCCAACCACCCGTGCCCACAATGGGGACTTTTTTATCCAATGACACAAAACCACCCAAACCCATGGAGAAGAAGGGGAAGAAGAAGGAGCAGCCTCCACCCCAAAACCTCCATCTTGCTTTCTGTCTATTCCTGTATTCTAAACCCTTCAACTCTGAGTTTCCCACCCTGTGACATCACACACTTCTGTTCAAACTCCACACCTTTAATCTCAGTTTTATTATTGAATTCTGGAAGCTTCTCCAGGGCCTCAGGTCAATGCAGTGTTCTCTTGGGGGTGAGTGCCTGGCAGCACAGAAAGCCCAAAATTCTCACTGACCAGGGTTCCCATAGGAAGGGACCCCCAGGGATCCCCCAGTGCCAGCCCTGCCCTGCCCAGACTCCACCATTTTCTATTTCCTTCATTTCTCATTCCTCTTGATTAGAGCCAAGCTCTCATCCCAGCACCAGGTCAAGGATCTAATGCTGGAAGTTTGATTTCCAGAAACAGACTTGACAAATTATCCACTGAATTATGACTGTGAGCTGGTAAATTTAGGAAAACTTTATCCACAAAATTTATAGGAAATCTGAGTGTTTTCTCAGAGTAAAACCTTTGCCCAGCTGTCCGATGCTCTGCAGACCAAACTGAGTTTGACCTCGGGGTAGAACTTTATTTTGGGGAAGTTTTTCAAGGTTTTAACATTTGAAGTGTATTTTGAGTTCCTACTGGAATGAAAATAAAATTTTTGGAGCATGTTTAGAAAACCAGAACTTGTCAAAATATCCTTTCTGAGCCAAGTCTTTATCGTTTCTACTGTGCAAACCTGCTCCATGTAATCCTGGAAAATTGATGTTTCTTTGTTGGAGTTTGAGCAATTTTTCATCCCATGTGGCTTTGAAAGAGATAAGCCTTAGACATAATGTAATATAGTGTAGAGTATAACAGTTAATAAAGTCATTAATTAGCCTTCTGAGAAGATGGAGTCAGATGCATCATTTTCTCTCCCCTTCTTCAGGGGTTCCCTGAAAATACAACAGATGGGCTCACTGGGATGGACTCACTGACCTTGGAGCCTTTTCCAACCTGAAACATTCCATGATTCTTCAGGAAGGATTCCATTTGTAGGCCTCTGCCTCGTGGGTTTAACTCCACGGATTTAAAACCTGGAGTTAAGTGGGTGCAACTTCTTGTGCACATCTGTCATTGGATGGAGAGAGATGGGGAGACTGATTTGGTGATCAGAATTTGATTTTATTGTGGGATACAAACACTTCTATCCTATTTCAGGGAGACTAGCAATGTGTACTACAATGGTTAGGTTACAATCACACACACAAACATCCATATAACAACATCTCTTGCTTGCAGGGTTTAATGGGATTTTCTTTTTCTGGTAAAACTGTTTGATTTAATCATCTTGCAATCCAGGTCTAATTTTCAAAGTTCCCTTTGCTTTTGCTAAGGCATCCTGTTATTAAATCTCTGATGTTAACCAGGCCCAAAGTCCATCATCTATTTTGTGCCCCCCAACACTCCAACACTTGGAGGCCTCAGTTGAAATGTGGATCTCCTGGAGCCAGGTCCCATCAGCTCTTGGAGATCTATTTCACACCCAAGGTAGCTCAGCTACCTTAGAAGGCATAAAATCACCAGGATGGCTTCTGTAGTAGTGTTGGAAATAAAAAGGTATTAACAAAAGGCAAAATAACAACTCTTTTGGGCTCCACGTGAAATAGGGGTCTCTTTGAGCCAGGTCTCATGAGCTCTTGGAGATTTGTGTCACACCCAAGGTAGCTCAGCTACCTTAGAAGGCATAAAATCACCAGGATGGCTTCTGTGGCAGTGTTAGAAACAGAAAAGTTTTAATAAAAGGCAAAATAACAAAACTCATTACAGAGAAAAACTAAGCTAAGTGCAAGAAGTTCTTGCTCCTGGTAAAACACCTCACAAAAACAGTTTCTTTGTCCTTTTCTTTTTCTAATGAATTACTTAAGCAAAACTTTTTAGCTCCTGTCCAATTAACTATCCTTATGTTTAAAGTAAAATCCCTCAAGTCCTATAAAGTGTCTTTTTTGCTAATTAAAAAAAAAAAAATAGAAAACTTCTAAGCTTTTTTCCTTTTTAATAAGATAAAAAATAATTTTGTCACTCCGTCAACAAAAGACACATTTCTACACTGAGTCACAAATCCACCCAGCAGGGGATGGATCCCAGAGCCCCAGATCCCTCCCAGTTCCCATTCCCACCTTCCAGAGCCCCCATCCCACACCTCTTCCCTCACTTCACCATTCTCCAGGTACATTCTGCAGACTGAGGGATTGTAAAGGAACTTTTTGGCTCCTTGTGCTGTAATTCCTGCAGGGAGCCAACCTCAGTTTGCTCAGGATTAGCACACATCTGGATCTCCAAGAGGAATTTTCCTCTGTACCTGTAATTTTATCTTTAGAAGGAGGCAAAGGATGAAAAGATTCAACCCAGATGATTAAATTTGGCAATGTGATGCTCAGACAAATCATTTTTCCAAGATTCCTCCCTAAAAAAAAGTGGGAGACTGATCCATGTGGCCTAAACTGGTGTTCCCATCACTGGAGAAAAATCAACATTTTATTGTCCGCTCACAACTCTCAGAGGCCTCAGTCAGAGGCTGATTCTCTCCTTCATTTTCTTCATTTTGAATAAATCTCCCACTGAGCTCCATAAAAGCCCTGGAATTAAACCCTGTGCTCAGTGTGGCACCAGCAGAAATTATTTCCAAATATTCCTTTCATTTATGTGGGGAGAACAAGAAGTCTTTGCTCCATTTTCATTAATCACTGATAGCCATTATTATTAATATTGAAAAATATTGGTTTTCCACAGGTTTTGGGGTTGTTTTAATTTTGGTTGTTTTGGTTGGATTTTTTTAAGATACAGGAAGGATTGTGGTGTTGTTTAAACCTCTGAATATCGAGTTTGCTGTGCCTGGCCCTTTTAAAATCCAAGTGAAATAAAATCTTGTGGTATTCCCTTATATTTTGAAATCAAAACAGCAATGGCCATCCCAAATACTGAAAAATAAATATGAATAAATACATTCCTTTAGGAATTACCCCTGGCCTTTGGACAAAACCTTCCTTTCCCTCTTTTCCCACATGGATGAGGGGAGGAACGGGGGCTCCTCATCATCCTGGGAGCTGAGGGGAGCCCCCCAATTCTCCCAGCTGGGATTCCCAAAATGAACCCCCTGGCTCAGGCCCCTGTGGAATCAGTGCAGCACATCCACATCCCACATTCCCTGCCTTGGAGTGCTCAACATTTCACCAGGACCTTGTAGCAATTAGCGCTGCTCGTGTGATGCAGATGCTGTGTTGACTGAGCCAATTAAGAGATCAATTAGTGCAGAGAGAGAGAGGGAGAGAGAGGAGCTCTGGGCTGACTTTGGAGTTAAACCCTGGCTGCTTGCAGAGGTAAAATCAGTTTTGTGCTGTTTTTTTTTTTTTTTTTTTTTTTTTTACAGCAGCTCTTCAGAATCAGAATCGTGGAATAATTAAGGTTGGAGGAGATCTCCAAGATCAAGGCCAGTCTTTGATCAATCAATTAAAAATTGGGTTCCTTGAACATCCCCAGGGGTGGTGATTTGATGGCGCTAAATAGGGATTTCCAGGAACTGCAATGGCCAGAAAGCTCCAATTTATTCAAAATCCAGTGTCTGGGCTTCTTTTTGTGTCCTAAAATCTGAATAAAATTTGCATAAAATAACAGATTACAACCAAGTCCATAATGAGCCCAACACATCCCTATTTTCAATAAGCCCAAGTCACTTTTCAATGGGAATGGGGCTCAAATTCTTCATTAAATAATTATTATTTGCCTATTTTTTTTCCCTGGATGGAAATACCAAGTGGACATAATTCCATCAGCTTGGTTTGCTTTTGTAATCAGATTTTGGGGGAAACTCCTGTGCTCTGCTGCAGCTGAGTCACTCTAGCAGTTTCAGGAGGAACTTGGAATTCCTGGAAGTGGAGAGGCCAGCAGAGGTGAAACTCATAAGAAAGTCTCAGGAAATGATAAATTTCAGGAACACCATTCCTGTTTCCTTTGAGAAACTCGGCTTGGGGAGTTCTGGGTCACCAGAAGGGCTTGAAAATAATTGATGGAGGTCCTGACCGAGTAAAACCACATCAGGAAAAAGGTGAAAATTAATTTTTAACCCTAAATCCCGCATTTCAGACACTTTCAGTCTTGTTCCACTTGGAAATTTAATTTTGTTCCTTACAGTAATATTCAAAAATCAAGAAAATAAATAATTTTTCATCCATCTCTGGCTTTACTTCACAAGCAAACTGGGGTTTGGTTTTGTTTTTTTGGTTGATTGTTTTTGGGTTTTGTTTTTGTTGGTTTTAAATTAATTTTATAGTCCTAATGTTCAAGATTTAAGAGAGTACCACAAGATTTTATTTCACTTGGATTTTAAAAGGGTCAGGCACAGCAAACTCGATATTCAGAGGTTTAAACAACACCACAATCCTTCCTGTATCTTAAAAAAACCCAACCAAACAACCAAAATTAAAGCAACCCCAAAACCTGTGGAAAACCAATATTTTTCAATATTAATAATAATGGCTATCAGTGATTAATGAAAATGGAGCAAAGACTTCTTGTTCTCCCCACATAAATGAAAGGAATATTTGGAAATAATTTCTGCTGGTGCCACACTGAGCACAGGGTTTAATTCCAGGGCTTTTATGGAGCTCAGTGGGAGATTTATTCAAAATGAAGAAAATGAAGGAGAGAATCAGCCTCTGACTGAGGCCTCTGAGAGCTGTGAGTGGACAATAAAATGTTGATTTTTCTCCAGTGATGGGAACACCAGTTTAGGCCACATGGATCAGCCTCCCACTTTTTTTAGGGAGGAATCTTGGAAAAATGATTTGTCTGAGCATCACATTGCCAAATTTAATCATCTGGCTTGAATCTCTCCACGCTTGACTCTCTTTAAAGCCACCACAAGGTTTGCTAAAAATATGGAATGCAAGTGTGGAGTGCTGGACTGCTGATCCTTTCTCATCTTAAACTGGGATTTTTTCCATAAGTTTCTTAAAATGCACTACCCCACCTAATTTTGGGTAATTCTAAGGGGTTGTTTGGAAGATAATTTGGTTATTGGGGCAATGGGGGTGCTCACCTGGGGAGGAGAAGCTGCAGGGAGAGCTCAGAGCCCCTGGCAGGGCCTGAAGGGCTCCAGCAGAGCTGCAGAGGGACTGGGGACAGGGATGGAGGGACAGCACCCAGGGAATGGATGCCAGTGCCAGAGGGCAGCGCTGGGTGGGATCCTGGCAGTGAGGAATTGTTCCCTGGAACTGGGAATTATGTCCACTGGGTATTTTCATCCGGAAGCTTCTGGCCAGCAAAAAAAAAAAAATCGGCAAATAATAATTATTTAATGAAGAATTTGAGCCCCATTCCCAGTGAAAAGGGACTTGGACTTGTTGAAAATAAGGATGTGTTTGGCTCATTATGGACTTGGTTGTAATCTTTGATTTTATGCAACTTTTATTCAGATTTTAGGACACAAGGTCGGCCCTGGCACAGGGTGCCCAGAGCAGCTGGGGCTGCCCTGCATCCCTGGCAGTGCCCAAGGCCAGGTTGGACACTGGGGACAGTGGGAGGTGTCCCTGCCATGGCAGGGGTGGCACTGGGTGGGATTTGAGGTCCTTCAAACTCAAATCATTCCATGGTCCTTTGATTATCTAATTCCATGCAAAGTCCAATTTTAAGGAATTTGAATTGCCAAAGTGCCCGTGGCAGGGGTGGAATGGGTCGATTTTTAAGGTCCCCCCCAAACCACCCTGGAATCCCATGATTTTATCCCCCGGTGGTGTGGAATCAATCCCAGGAGCTAAAATGCCAATTCCTGTGCAGTGGTGCTGACCCATCTCCCTCTGGATTCAGCATTTCTGTCTGGAGTGACCAGGAGTGTTTCACTCTCTATCACAAAACGATTCAGTAAAACAATTTAAGTTCCCGGCCTTTCATGTCCTGGGAATTTTAAGATCACAAATCCCAGCTTTGGGATCAAAGCTTGGATTGGCAACAATCCACTTGGATGAAAGTGTCCTCTGGAAAAAAAACAACCCTTCCAGGACACACAATCCCCATCTTTCCCTGCCCTCTCTCAAACCAGGGAACAGCCAGGCCTGGCCTCAGGAGGCATTTCTGAGTCACCCTGGCCAAAAGAGGGTGTCACCTTTACCCTGGCACAGTTGTTGGCCTAAAAAAAGCTGGGAACGGGAATGGGAACTCGGGCTCAGGAGCTGTAACACCAATAGGTGGCAGGCAGAGCTCAGGCGTGTCAGGAATCACCGGCTCCAGGGTGGGATGAGGGATTTGGGTTCTGCTGGAGCTGGGCAGGCCCTGGCAGGTTCGGGGTGACGGCAGCACCCCCCAGATTCCACATTCCTTAAGGGAATTCTGGATTGGGAGCCAGAGGGAGCAAGGACAGGAGTAGTTGGGGTTTGGCAGCTCCAGGGATGGGATGCACGGGGGTTGTTTGGTTGTTTGAAGGTGCCAGCCCGTGCTGCTGGAAAACCAGACTGGGACAGGCAGCTCCTGGTACTCCAGGGAAACTGGAGCAGTCACCAGCCACCTGTGTCAGGCTCAGAATTCCAGAATCATCAAAGTGGGAAGGGACCCCCAGGACCGCCCAGTGCCACCCCAGCCCCACCAGCACCACCCCAATCCCTGTCCCCAAGGCCACATCCAGACTGCTCTGGGACAATTCAGTGACTCCAAACCTCCCTGGGCAGCTCAGCCCAAGGCCTGACCACTGTGCCAGTCTCCAACCTGAAATTTTCTGTGCCAGTCTCCAACCTGAGCCTGCCCTGGTGCCATCTGAGGCCATTTCCTCTCCTCCTTTCCCTGGCCCTCCTGGCAGGAGCTGTGCAGAGCACTGAGGTCCCCCCTGAGCCTCCTCTTCTCCCCCAAACCACCCCAAATCCCTCAGCTGCTCCTCCCAGGATTTGTTTTTCAGCCCCTTCCCAGCTCCATTCCCTTCTCTAGACACACTCCAGCCCCTCAATGTCCTTTTGAAGTATTCCCACAATTTTAAAAAGACCAAAAACCCCATCCCAAAACAAATTTATAAAAAAAAAGGTGGAAATTAGTGTAAACTTAAAATTTTCATGTTCAAAACTCCCCAGTTTCACCCAAAATTCATTATTCTGAAGGAAAACAACATTTATTGACTCTTCCCCAGTCCTTGTTTCCCAGATCTCTCCTGTGAACCCAACTTTAAGGCAGGATTGAGCAAATGTCCTGACCACAACGGGAGCACAGCTTTAGGCAGGGCCAAATCAGGGTGAAGAGGAAATTAGGAAAAATCCCACATGCTTTTTCCAGCCAATTAAAGCACCAGGGAAAGTTTGTTTACTAATTGAAGCTTTCCCATACATTGAGAAAAAAAATGGGATAATTTTAGGTTTTTAGTGCTTTCTTAAAGATATTTTTGCTGCTGTGTTAAGTAATTTAAATAAATTATTTTCCCAAGGACCTGGGAAGTGATGAGTTTTATATAATCATTAAAAAGTGGCTTCACAGAAAGGGTGGGAATTATTATCCCTTTATTGCAGGGATGGGAGAAATAAATTATGAGCTCAAGGACACCCAGCAAGCCTGGAAATGTTCAGGTGGAGACAGCAAGTTTTTTATTCCTGCCAGAACCTGAATGCAAGAAATGTCTCCACAAAGCCCAGATGGATCAATCATGGAATTCCAGAACGGTTTGGGATGGAAGGGACTTCAAAGCCCAACTCCAGCATCGTGGAATCATGGAATGGTTTGGGATGGAAGAGATATTAAAGATCATTTTGTTCCACCCTGCCATGGCAGAGACATCTCCCACTGTCCCCAGTGTCCAGCCTGGCCTTGGGCACTGCCAGGGATGCAGGGGTGGAATTCCATGCCAGCCCTGCCCACCCTGCCAGGGAACAATTCCTCATTGCCAAGATCCCACCCAGCCCTGCCCTCTGGCAGTGAAAGCCGTTCCCCCTTTTCCTGCCATCCTAACTCCTGATGAATTGTCCCTTTCCAGCTCTTCTGGAACCCCTTCAGACCCTGGAATTTGCTGGGAGGTCTCCACACAAACTCCTCTTCTCTGTCACATTCACATTCTCTGGAAAAATCCCTTCACCCAGGATTTTTCTCCTGGAAAGCTGAGAAGCCTCAGAGAAAAAGGAAAACAATTCTTATCTCATTTGCTTCTCCTGTGTTGTGCTTGTGTGGAATGTGTGTGGGGATTGTTTACCCACAGGTGATTGTTCCATTGGTTTCATGTCAATTGTTTTCACTCATTGGCCAATCACAGTCCACTGTGGGGATTCTGGAAGGAGTCACAAGTTTTCGTTATTTTCTTTTTAGCCTTCTGTCAGTATCCTTTCTTTATTCTTTAGTAACGTTAGTATAGTATTCTTTAATATAATATAGTATCATAAAACAGTAAATTAGCCTTCTGAGAACATGGAGTCAGATTAATCATCCCTTCCTTCCTCTGGGAACCCCACAAATACAAGACTTCTCCAGGCTGAACATTCCCAATTCTCCCATCCTGTCCCCATAGGGGAGCTGCTCCAGTCCCCTAAGGAGCTTTGTGGCCTCCTCTGAACTTTTCCCAGCATTTCCATGTCCTTCCCACGTTGGGGACACCAGACCAGTGCAGAACATTCCAGGTGGGATCTCAGAAGTCTGGAGTTTTTGCAGAGCATAAAATCCAGCCCAAAACAGCTTGAAAACCAAATATTGTGCAATTGTCAGCACTTGCCTGTGCAGAGGGAAGAGTGGAGAAGCAGATGGAAAGACCGGGAGGACTGAGACCCCTTGGGTGTTTATCTGGGGACTGGGACTGGTGGGGAGTCAACAAGAACTGCTTGGAAAGAGGAACCCGTGAGTGGGTTGAGTGGGGTTTGGATGATTTTATGTCTCCTTTATTGTTTGCATCAAAAGCAGACACAGCCAGTGACTGACACTCAGTGGGGTTGATCGAATGTCTCTTTTTTCTCTGGTGACAGGGACAGCACCCAGGGAGGGGCTGGAGCTGGGCCAGGAGGGATTTAGGTTGGGTTTCAGGGCAAGGTTCTTGCCCAGAGGGTGCTGGCACTGCCCAGGCTGCCCAGGGAATGGGCACGGCCCTGAGGCTGCCACAGCTCCAGGAGCCTTTGGCCAGCGCTGCCAGGGATGCCCAGGCTGGGCTTGGTGGGCTCTGGGCCGTCCTGGATGATCCATGAGGATCCCTTCTAACTCAGGGTGTTCTGTGATTGTTCATAAATTCCAAATATGCCAGTGTGCCTGAATTTGGGAATAAAACCCTGTGGAATTCACATGCAAAATTCAGTTGCATCCATTCCCAGCGTTAGAAAAGTTGAAATTGCGGCTGCCCCTGGATCCCTGGCAGTGCCCAAGGCCAGGTTGGACACTGGGGCTGGAGCAGCCTGGGACAGTGGGAGGTGTCCCTGCCATGGCAGGGGTGGCACTGGATGGGCTTTAAGGTCCCTCCCAACTCAAGGTCCTTTGATTATCTAATTCCATGCGAAGTCCAATTGTAAAAAATTGGAATTACCAAAGTGCCTTTTTTCTACATTTCCAAAATTTAAAAATGATCTTGACCTGGGAAAAAATGTTTGCCCTAAATTGGGGCAGATCTGGAGGCAGATTTTACAAATCTCTACAAGTTTTATAAAAAGATTATGGAAATGCCAGTTCTCCCCTCTGAGCTGTTCCAAAAGGAGTGCAAATCCCTGCATGTGGGGTTTTCTCCGTCTGGAAAAGTGTCTCAGGTATTTTGTGCAACCCTCTGTGTGCGCCTGAAACAAAATCAAACTCGGTGTTATGTAATTCCAACATGTTCCATCAGGCAGGTGAACGTGGGGCTCAGAGTTCAGCAGCAGTTTACCTCCAGAGGGGGAGGAACAATTCCCTGTGTCTCACCTTCCAGGGGATAAATCCTGCTGAAAGATGCCTCTAATTAAGGCTGAGCGTTTCTCCGAGAGCTTGGGAAGTGCAGCCCGGGCTGGGAGAAGCCAAACATTTCCTTGTGTCGTCCCCCACGGGGCAAAAAACATCTCCAGGGCTCTGGATGTGAGCGTGGGGCAGGGAGCAGGGCTGGGGTGGGATGTGGCAGCCACGTGGGAGCTCCTGGGGTCGCCCTGAGTTCCTGGAGGTGATTCCAGACACTTTTCATCACCCTGGCTCTGCGTCTGCCTCAGCGCTGGGCACGGAGCCGAGACAGAGCCGGGATCCAGCCCGAGCCAGACTGAATGCTCCATTACCCTGCCCACCTCTGCACGGGAGAGAGCGCCTTGAGCATCGGCATTTGGCATTTTAAGCCCTCATCAATTATCCAGGGGCTGGACCTTGGAAATATTTCCTGATGTGTGGCCTGTCCGTCCCCTGCCCCACCAGCTGGGTGGGACACCAGGAATTGTTTCCTCCTCAGCATTTCCCTGTCTGAATTCAGAGCCTCTGAAGGGGGTTCAGTGTTGGAACTCTGATTAGTGAGAATTCCAGAATTTCTGTGCTGCCAGGCACTGACCCCCAGGAGAACACTGCACTGACCTGAGGGCCTGGAGAAGCTTCAATAATAAAACTGAGATTTTAGGTGTGTAGTTTGAATAGAAGTGTGTGATATCACAGGGTGGGAAAGTCAGAGTTGAAGGGTTTAGAATACAGGAATAGACAGAAAGCAAGATGGAGGTTTTGGGGTGGAGGCTGTTCCTTCTTCTCCACCTTCTTCTCCTTCTCCTTCTCCTTCTCCTTCTCCTTCTCCTTCTCCTTCTCCTTCTCCTTCTCCTTCTCCTTCTCCTTCTCCTTCTCCTTCTCCTTCTCCTTCTCCTTCTCCTTCTCCTTCTCCTTCTCCTTCTCCTTCTCCTTTTCCTTCTCCTTCTCCTTCTCCTTCTCCTTCTCCTTCTCCTTCTCCTTCTCCTTCTCCTTCTCCTTCTCCTCCTCCTCCTCCTTCACCTTCTCCATGGGTTTGGGTGGTTTTGTGTCATTGCATAAAAAAGTCCCCATTGAGGGCACGGGTGGTTGGGTATTGGGTTAAAAGTGAAAATAATTGAGGTGTCATTTTTTAATTGGACAGTTTATCCTTCAAAGGCCTTGTAGAGAGAGACAGGGCTCCATTTTTAGTTTGTTGGAGTGAAGTGCTGCAGAACTCAGGGTTTGTGAGACTGTAACAGAGGTAAGAACTGATAAACATCTGAATCCCAACAAGAAATGCCCTCTCACACATTTAATCTTGATCCTGGTGAAAAAAAGTCAAGACCGCACAGTTCAGGACAGTTTCTTTCCAGTTTACCCACTGGAAAGAAAATCCCATGGGATTTTCCTGGGATAATTACCTGACAGTAACATCCAGAAACCCGCTGGATGTGAGGGGCTCATGTGAAAATCCCGAGGCTCTGAATGAAAGTGCTCCAAAGGAAAATCCTCAGGATGGGAGTGAACATTCCTCTAGTCAGAGAAGGCCCAAATTCCCCTGAAACAGCCATTCCTGGCAATGCCAAGGGGCAATAAACACATTCTTTTCTGGGAGAAAGGGAAGGGCGAGGAGCAGGTTTGGGATATGCAGGAGTTCAGAGCTGCTGCCAAGCCCACACCCACACGGAGGAGGGAGAGGCTGAGCTGCCACCCTCCAAAAGTTCAAAGGCAATTCCTGCTCTGCATCCCTGCAGGACCACATTCCCTGCTCCAGAGCCACCAGCAAGCGATGACACAGGAGTTGCTCTGCCTCAAAAGCGTCCTCAGGAGTTTTGTGACTCAGCCATTTCAGCTCCTTCCTCGCTCCCTTTTCAGGATCAGGAGCACCTCACCTCCGGGTTCCCTTCTGGGAAAACAAGAGGGAGGTGTCACCAATTTTTCCTTCATTTAATACACTTCTCCTCCAGTCCCACCCCTTTGTTCCACTGCCTGGAGGTTTTCCCATGCCAATGGAATGAAATTCCAGGTTGGAGAGCACTGGTAAAAATGTCATTTGGCTCAGCTGTGGAGCCGGAGGGCTTTTGGCTGCTCCTGAGGTTTTATCTGGGTCTGGAAAAGTTCACAGTGGCAAGAGAAAATAAAGGGTAAAATAAAGTGTGAGGAGCAGGAAAAGGATTGGAATTGTGCTCCTGTGCCCCCTCAGTGATTTCCCAGCTGCAGAGCTGCCCCAGCCCAGGGAGGAGCTGGAGCTGCTGCAGAGCCCAGAGGAGGCTCCAGGATGGGCAGAGGATGGAGCAGCTCTGCTGGCAGGAAAGGCTGGCACAGCTGGCATTGCTCACCTGCACAGGAGAAGCTTTGGGCTGAGCTCAGGGTGGCCTTGCAGGGCCTGGAGGAGCCCCAGGAAAGCTGGAGAGAGACAATTGCCAGGGGATGCAGGGACAGCACCCAGGGAATGGCTGCCAGTGCCAGAGGGCAGGGCTGGGTGGGATCCTGGCCATGAGGAATTGTTCCCTGGCAGGGTGGGCAGGGCTGGGATGGAATTCCATCCCTGGATCCCTGGCAGTGCCCAAGGCCAGGTTGGACACTGGGGACAGTGGGGGTGTCCCTGCCATGGCAGGGGTGGAATGAGATGATCTTTAATATCTCTTTCATCCCAAACCATTCGATAATTCCATGATAAACAGACTGTGAGGGTGAGGAGAAATCAGGGATGAAGCCACCCCCCAGCAGGAGGCACAGGGAGCACTGAATGCTCAGGGGAATGGAAGAAAAGATGCAGGAGAAAAGCAACTTTCAAAGGTGTGGGATGATCAGAAGTGCTGGGATTCCAGAGTGAGAAAAGAAAAACTTTTGGGAAGTCCAGCCACCCTGGATGTCCTTGCTGGCTATGACCACACAGAGCACAGCCTGGATTTCTCATTCCTTTGGGATTTTTGGCACTGACCATTTATTTCTGGGAGATCCCAACTCTGAACACTTGACCCTTTGTTAGGCAGCCTCCACCAGTGCTCAGGGATGTTTGGGACAGTGGGATTTCTCATTCCTTTGGGAAAGAGGGAAAACCAACAGCTCTAACAAGTGCCCTGCCATCCCTGTGAGAGCTGAGTCCATCAGGAATGGAGGAAATAAACCTTCTCCACATGGAACATGCTGCCTTGGAGAGAGAAAAGACTTCATTAAAACCAGGCTCACCAGAGCTTGCTTGAACAGTTTTATTGCCCTTCAAATGTAAAACATATTTAACAGCGGCCCTTTTGCAGTGTTATAACCTTATTTATTAGCCTGTGCGTGTTCATAAATCCTCCTTTTATTCTCCTCTCTGTTTTTCCAAATTAACACATTTTGGAGGAGGGAGATTACAAGAGAGATGATGAAGTGCCAGATTTGATCTCCCAGATCTTTTTTGCTCCCAAAGGGGAAAAAAAATCATTAAAAACAAGGAATGAACGAGGCAAACGCCACAGAGCTTTGCTGCTGCTCGTGGTGATCAGGGTGATAAGGCTGCCTTGCTCCTGCTCCTGTCCTCAGCCTGTTTTGGGCCAATATTCCAATATTCCAATCTCCCTGCCAGGAGGGAACAGCCAGGGGGGCTGGGATCTGCTCCCAGGAACAGGGACAGGAGGAGAGGCTGGGCCAGGGGAGATTTATATTGGATATTATAAAAAATTTCTCCCTGAAAAGGGTGGTCAGGTCTTGGAAAGAGCTGCCCAGGGAGCTTTGCAGTGCCCATCCCTGCAGGTGTCCCCTGGAGGTGGCACTGAGTGCTCTGGGCTGGGGACAAGGTGCCCACGGGGCACAGCTGGCATTCCATGGGCTGGCAGGGCTTTGCCAACCTTAATCTTGGGACTCCAGAAAATTCCCAAACTCTTATGAATATCCTTGTCAAGCCTCACTCTCTGCACAGTCCCTTGGAGTAGGAATGGAAATTCACAGTGGAAATGGAGATTCTGGAGGCAATGTCTGATACTGGGACTGACAGACTTTTCCATGATAATATCCCAGGTTTCTGCTGCTCATAATTCACTCCCAACACCCAATTTTCCAGTAGCAAATAGGGAACAGCAGCATCTTTTCATCTCAGTCTAAATGCCCTGCTGAGGCTGAGAGAGAAATCCAGCTCTGGGAGAAAAGCTGGATCATGGAATTTTGCAACCATGGAGATAAATCCAACTGGACCCATGGCAAGGAGCTCATGATTGAGCAGGTGGAATTTGGGAGAATCCATGGACAAATCTCATTCTTCTGGGGTGCTAAGTGGTGATGGGAGATTGTTGAATTCCTGGAAGAGGAGTCCCAGAGAAATGCTGGATGGATTCTGCACCTGGAACAAGTCTGGATGTGGGACACATGAGGAAGGGGAGCAACAGAGGAAAGGTGTAGGGGGATACAGTATGAAGGTGGTGTAAAATGTAATCTTATCCCCCAAAGAGCTGCAGCTGAACTGATTACTAAAAATTAGGAGCAGGCCTGATGTTAACAGGCCACACCTGTAGCAAATAAGAACAAGTGGTATAAAAGAGTGGATTGGTGGGATCTGGAGTCAGATGGCTGCTGCAAGGACCAGGAACAGTCAGTGCTTAGAGGAGCTGCTTGGGGGAAATATTGTGACGGTATCAAACTCTGGCAATATGGAATCCTTGCACTATAATGATAGCAGAACTGTTGATATATGAGACAACAAATGGTGACCCCGATGTGATTTGGGACTAAACTATATTGCCCTATGGATTTGGGGAACCAGGATTTGACCATATAAGCCTGTGGATTTGGGGAAGCAGAGTTTGGCCATATAACCCTGGGGATTCAGGGAAACAGGATTTGAGTACCAAACTATTGGCAAAATATTATCAATTACAGCTATTGGTGTTTGTTAAATATGAGTGTAAAAGATCTTGAAGATAAGTGCTTTGTAAACTGGGAAAAGCTATAGAGCTGACCTAACATTTAGAAATATATGTATATATATCTGTACTATAATATGCTGTTTGAACCTTTGTATAACTCTTAGTTCTAAATGAAATGTATAAGTATGTCATAATGTTAATTTATTTGAATCTGTCCTTCTGGTAATGCTGCAACTCTTTAATTAAAAGAAAAAGGGGAAATTGTAGGGGGATACAGTATGAAGATGGTATAGAATGTGATCTTATCCCCCAAAGAGCTGCAGCTGACCCAGTTACTAAAAATTAGGAGCAGGCCTGATGTTAACAGGCCACACCTGTAACAAATAAGAACAAGTGGTATAAAAGAGTGGATTGGTGGGATCTGGAGTTAGATGGCTGCTGCAAGGACCAGGAACAGTCAGTGCTTAGAGGAGGTGTCTGCGAGAAACATCGAGGAGGTGTGAAACTCTGGTGGTATGGAACCCTTGCACCAAAATGATAGGAGAACTCTTGATATATAAGACAACAGAAAGGGATGGTGGGATTCTGGTGGATGGCAAGGAATGTCAGCCAGCAACGGTCCCTGGGAGCTGGGAGAGCCAGCCCTGTCCTGGGGAGCCCCAGGCACAGAATTCCCTGTTTTTCTGGACATCCAATCCAACCCTGCCCCACCTCGCTTTAAACCCATTCCCACTGTCCTGTCACAGTCTGTCCCTATAAAAATCCCTCTCCCTCCTTTTCCCAAACCCCTGGAAGGGCTCAAAGGTCTCCCCAGAGCCATCTCACCCCCAGCATAAACATTTACCTTTTTATCTGCTTTTTAAAATATTTCTGGTTATTTGTGTGCTGCCTGAAAGGGGGAACTTGGGGAAAAGCTGATGATTTAGTGGGGAACAAGTGAAATATTAAGGAATGTTGGCTGTTCCTTTATGAACAGTGTAAATCCCCTGATGAAGCCAAAAACTATCAGTAAATTTTGAGATGTTTGCAACTGATAATTGATAAATCTGGTCACTGATTAACGTTGTTTTCATCCTTAAATAATCAAGGCTGCAAACCAAAACAAAGCAGAACAGAACAAACCAAAATAAAACAAAACAAAAGCCCCCCTAAACCCAACCCAGCCCCCTCAGCTTAATTAGAGCCACATTTCCCCCAATTGGAAGCTGAGCATTTTTGAAATGGGGCTGCAGCTCCTTCCAATTATGCAGAGCAATTAGAGAAGCTCATCAAGACATTCTGAGGTCTCATTAGGGAGAGTGTTAGTTGCTGCAGACATCTTCAGAGATTTCAGCAATGTCTGGGGCTCATCTCCCCCTCCCAGCTGCATTCCCACTCTTTGGGAAGAGTTAGACCGTGACTCCCTTCTCTTTAAACACTGCTCAATGCTCTCAATTTATATTAAATAATCTTCATTTATATTGGGTGATTTAAAAATTAAATCTGTTTTTTTTTTTTATGCTGTCAGAGGTTTGAAATAGGAGAAAAAAAAAAAACCCTCCGCTGAATTTAGCTGTTTTTTAGCTTTCATAATTCAGCTTTCTCAGGGAGATAAATACAGTTTCCAAGGCAGAGTTGTTGGGTATTTCCTTATGGGAAAACAGTTACCAGCCTGTGCCTGAATGGTGAGAAAGAGAAATTTATAAATATGAGTGAAGAAAGAGCTGAAATAAATAAAAATGTTCTATTCTTACAGCCTTCATGGGAGATTTTGAACTAGATCCTTCTGCTTGTGGAAAATGGTGCTGGGGATCAAAGATAAAATAACAAACTTTGCTTAAGAAGTTGTTTTTTATGGATAAAAATTTGCTGTATTTCCCTTTATTTGTGTTGGTCCATCCATCCCCTGCTGTTGTTTGGGCTCTGGTTGTGTTTTTTTTTTTTTTTTTGCTGCTGTTTGTTGTGATGGAAAACGTTGCCCAAAGCCAGACAGCCAAGAGATAAGAGCAGAGCTTTTCCTGGATATTTTGGTTCATTTTGGAACACAGCTCTGAAGTTCAGGGAGAAAATTTTTGGGAGAGGCCAAATAAATAATTTCGGGGAGCTCTGCTTTTTAACTTCAGGAGGCAGAGGGATGGAGGAGTCATTTTAGAGAGTAAGCAGGACATTCCAGCTGGCATCAGTGGCATTCCTCAGGAGCTCCACCTTGGATGGTCCCCAGGGATGAGGTTTCTGGCTCTTATGGTGCTGCAAGAAAATCAAGTTCAGAAATGTCACCATCGTCCCTTTAATCCACTCCCTTGGGGACACAGGGTGCTCTCAGCTGGTGATTCCCAAACTGGGATTGGTAAAACATCTGTGGCATGAATGTTTAGGGCTTTTTGGGAAAGTCACAAGCCCAGATTTGCCTTCAGAGATTCACAGGGTGGTTTGGGTTGGGAGGGACATCAAAGCTCATCCCATCCCATGGCAGGGACACTTCCCACTGTGCCAGGCTGCTCCAAGCCCCAGTTCCAACCTGGCCTTGGGCACTGCCAGGCTGGCAGGGCAAAGAGCAGCCACAGAAACCTGAGAATTCAGATTTGATTCCTGTCAGACCTTTTAAAATAATACTCAAAAAGGAAGTACAGAGCACTCACAGGATCCCTGTGCTTTCTTGGCAGAGCAATCTGATTGGAGAGGGAACTTTGTTAATGCAGAACAATTAACAAAACCTGATTCTCAAAGAAATCCTGACGAGCTGGGCTTGATGAGGAAGCTCAGCGGAGCTGGGCTTGGGCTGCAGCTGGACAACACAAAGAGCAGAAATTCAGGGCATCCTTCAGCTGGAAATGAGGATTGCAAGGAGGGAAAGCCAAGGATCACACCTGGATCAGCCTGGTCTGGTGAAGGGCTGTGTTTGATGACATGGCAGGAGTCCTGTGAGGGTGATAAATGGGAATATTGGCACGGGATCATGGAATGGTTGGGGTTGGGAGGGACCTTAGGGGTCATCTTGTTCCACACAGGGACAGCTCCCACTGTCCCCAGTGCCCAGCCTGGCCTTGGGCACTGCCAGGGATGCAGGGATGGAATTCCATGCCAGCCCTGCCCACCCTGCCAGGGAACAATTCCTCACTGCCAGGATCCCACCCAGCCCTGCCCTCTGGCACTGGCAGCCATTCCCTGGGTGCTGTCCCTGCATCCCCTGGCAATTGTCTCTCTCCAGCTTTCCTGGGGCTCCTCCAGGCCCTGCAAGGCCACCCTGAGCTCAGCCCAAAGCTTCTCCTGTGCAGGTGAGCAATGCCAGCTGTGCCAGCCTTTCCTGCCAGCAGAGCTGCTCCATCCCTCTGCTCATCTCCTGACCATCCTAGGATTCCCTGAAGAAGATAAATGTTTTTTCCTGGCAGGTTCTTTCCTGGTCCCCAGAAGGGAAAGATGTTCCCATATTTCCCTGGGATGCTCCTGCATTTCCAGTGCCAAGCCAAGAACCTTTGCACGTCATCCCAGAGAGCTCTGGACCCATAAATGGAGAGAATATAAAAAATAAGAGGGAAATCTGAAATGCTCGACCTGGAAGATCTCCCTTCATTTGTCCCCTCACCCTCATTAATTTATGTCACAAAACTGGGGCTTCCTAATGGGGACAAAGAAGCTCCAGGACATCAAAAATCACTGTAGAGATTTCTGGGATTTTAAAGATGTCAGGCTTGGGGAGGAGGGTGGCAAACCTTTTGGGAATGTGGAGCAAGTGAATTCCTTAATGAAAAGGGAATATTTTTGATACAAATCATCTCTTTAGCGGAGACAAACCAGAGGGATTTTTTTTTTTTTCCCAGACTTTGAAAAGTGTCCTCAGTTTTGGGTGTTGATTCTGATCTGGGGAATCTTTTCTGTTCTTTCTCTCATCATGAGATAGGAGAGAGTTACAATTGATTTCACCACAGATTAATTGTATCTGAGCTGGATTAATCACTAATGAAAGTATGACTGCTTTAGTAACTTACTCTAGCACCAAGCTCAGTCTTAATATGAGGAAAAAATTGGTTTATTGATTTGGTATATTATATATTATATATTATGTAATATTATCTATATATTAATGTAAAATTGGTGGATTATATCAAATATTAAACCATTTTTTTCATCAGTTTGTGCCAGCCATTCCCACCTCTGCCTCTGCAGTTCCCAAAAATAGCTGTGGATTTGTTTTTCAGGTGCCTGGGAGTTCAGAGAAATTATTAACTACTCATTTTAAGGGGAATTGGATGGCTCAGATCCCCTTTCCCAGAGTGCCAGGACAACATTTTGGATATGGAAAGCAAGCCTGGCTTTACTGAGCCGTCCTGGCTGAGCTGCGGTGAGCCCATTGATCTGCAGCTCCCATGCACTGAGCAATGGGAAGCCCCAGGATCCTCTCCAGCTGATTTCCTCCTGTTCAAATGTCGGTTTCTCGGCTGTTTAGGTGACCTGGAAAGGCCTGGGGTGGCCTTGGACAGCCTGTGCTTCAAAGGATGAGAAGAGGCTTCAGGTCTTGTCTCGGTGTTTATTAATTGTTTATCTAAAAGATTTTCTCTCAGCCCAACAGAGGTCTGCACAGCAGCCAGCCATGGGCACACTGAGAGCCCCCGGGGCGGTCACCTATCTTTATACTCAAAGTTACGTACACAATATTTATCAATTTTCCCCAATGCCTTTTACCCTTATTAACCGGTGCACTTTTAGTAATAACCAATCCCAAAGTGCCACCATCACCACAGAAGATGGAGGCCAAAAAGAAGAAGAACAGGACACGCCCCAATTCCTCCATCTTACTTCTTTAGACCCCCCTGTACAGAAATCCTAAACCCTGTGTTTTACACTCTAATTAACTTATCCCTTCACCATTTACCCCAGTGAATTCCTCCCAGTCCTCATACAGGTGTCGTCTCCTGTGTAGGATCAAAGTCCAGCCACCAGACACTTCTGGCAACATTCCAGGACTCTCGAGCCCCCCAAGGGTGGTCTCGGTCACTCTGCACATCAGTCCTGAGGTGCTGAGATCCCACATTCAAAGGCAGATTTTGCACCACCCCACACCAGAACACATCAATCTTGGTGGGTTTTTTCCAGCCTTTAATGATAGTCTGCCCTCAACTATGTCAAGATCAATTAATCTCGAGTTTAAGTCTTAGGCAGTCACACTGGAATGGGTTTGAGTGCAGCAAAAATGGAATTAGCTCATGCACATAATCCCAAATGCCTTTGCTGCAGTATCTATGTATTTAAGACCAGTTTTATTTTATTTTGAGATCCCAAAGCTCATCCCAGGATGGGGCTGGAGATGGGATTTTTTTTTACCCAGAAGAAATGCTGCTCCTCGGGTCATTTTTTATTTCAATTCCCTCACACAACTCAATTAAATTCTTTTATTCAATAAATCAATAATATATTCAATAAAGTATTTATATATATAATGTATATAAAAATCCAATAAATCAATAATTCAATGAATCCAATAAATCCCTTTCCAGCCCAGAAGTGAGAGCTGCCTCTCTGTCCCATCCCAGGCAGTTTTGTTTGCCCCACAGAACCTTTTGAAAGAGTTCCACATCCCAAATTAAACCCAAGAGCAATGGAAACATTTTCTGTGTGTTATCTGTGGGTTTTAGATAGATATTTAGAAATTTAATAATTGTAGAAATTTTGATAAATTTTAGGTCTCATCTTAGTTTAAAATCCCAAACTCATCTGAAGTTTCCTGGATGGGGCTGGAAATGTCTTGTTGTTGTTGTTTTTTTTTTTACACAGAAGAAATGCTGCTCCTCAGTTCAGTTTTCTGTGTGTTATTTGTGCATTTAAGACCAGCTTTATTTTAATTTGAGATCCCAAAGCTCATCCCAAGATGGGACTGGAACTAGGATTTTTTTTTTTTTACCCAGAAGAAATGCTGTTCCTCAGGTCACTTTTTATTTAAATTCCTCATGCAACTCAAATTATTTTATTCAATAAATCAATAATATATTCAATAAAGTATTTATATATATAATGTATATAAAAATCCAATAAATCAATAATTCAATTAATCCAATCAATCCCTTTCCAGCCCAGAAGTGAGAGCTGCCTCTCTGTCCCATCCCAGGCAGTTTTGTTTGCCCCACAGAAGTTTTTGAAAGATTTCCACCTCCCAAGTGAAACCCTAGAGCAATGTAATCATGTTCCCTGCTGCCAGAACCAGAGAGGAAAAGTGAAATGCACACCTTTCTTTGCTTTTTCCTGCTGTTCCTCGTCAAAATATTCTGTGTTAGCATCTGTCACACTCTTTATTTGGGTTTTTTCTGCTGGGGAGCACCACTGGCATTTTGTATTGCTGCTGTCCTTGGCGTTTGGGGTTATTTGAAGGAAACACGCAGGTAAATTTATAATACATAATTTAAATTATAATTTATAGTAATGAGGGGAATCACAGAATTATCAAGGCTGGAGGAGTTTTTGAGCATCTTCCAGTCCCACCATCACCAAAATCCCCAAGCTGCCTCCCTGGGCAGCTCATTCCAAGGCCTGACCCCTCCTGCAGGGAATTTTTTTCTGTAATATCCAATCTGAACCTCCCTTGGTGCAACTTGAGGCCTTTTCTTCCCGAGTGGAGTTTATTTCTGCTGGGAACAACAGCAAGTGAGTAAAACCTGGATTTGCCCCTGTGAGTTCAGCTCCTTGGGTTTGTGCAGCTTGGGAAAGAAAAATTGCAACTATCCCTCAGATTCTGCTTTTCATCCCGGTGGATTCCTGCTGTCCCATGGCAGTCAGGGATGATCTATTGGAATTGAAGCTGTGTTTCCCCCCAGAACTCCCCAGTTTTCTTCAATTTGGGGTTTCCCCATAGAAAATGTAACTCTTTACTGGTTCAAAGTTGCCCATTTTGGTGAAGTGGGGCTACAAGTGCACCCTAAATCTGCCAGATTAAAGGTACAGTAATCAGAGCCAGGGCCTTGCACAACATCCCTTCCTCGGAGAGGTGTTTATTTCCTAAAAATAGAAAAATTACTTCAGGAAAAACATTTCCTGGCCGGATGAGGTTCTCATTTCCAGCATTCCACACGCTGCTCGCACATGTCAGGGGAGAACTTTCATCCCTGAAGGAGAAGGATGACTCTGTGGTTTTGATGCCTTGAGAGGCTGCCTGGAACAGAGTTACAGAATAAAGCAGGGATTTATTAAAAAGGCCTTTAAAGGATCCACCTTGGGCAGCACAAGAGCCCAACTGGGGCTGCACCCAAGATGGACCAAAATGATCACAAAATGGACCCAAAATGAACCAAAATGGAACCATGATGGACCCTAGATGGACTTGGGGTCACAAGTTTCCTCACTTTTATAGTTTTGGTCCATTTCCATATTGTCAACTGTCCAATTACAGCTCCAGGTTATGCAGTCCCATCCTCCCAGTTTGCTCTCCTCAATTCGCTGCTGTTTGTACTTTTTGGGCCTGGAAAATGATTGTTTTGTGCGGCTGAACTGTGAGGAGAGCTTGCAAACACTTCAAATGAAGTTCAGAGTCACACACTAATGCAGCGCAGAATCTGGGAAATATAAAAACTAAAACTCAAGGCATCAGTTTCACCCAGGGCATGGAGAATCATGAAGGATCCACGACTGGTGAAGTGCCACCACCACAGCTCCATGGAAGAGGTGCTGGGCCTCCTCCTCCTCCCTTCCTCCCTGGATTTTGGCTGGGAATGTTTCCCTGCCCATCTTTCCCTGGGAGAGGGCAGGTTTTGGCCACCACAGCTCCAGGAATGCTGTGAGAGGTGCCTCAATCTGCTGCCCTCAGAGATGAGATTTTGCTTAATCCATGAAAAACCTATTTCCATCCCCATCCAGGGATGAGCCTTGGGATCTGAAACTGAGAGGCCAATATTTTCCATCTCTGGAAAATATTCCAAATATTCAAACACCATCTTTCCCAACCTGAAAACCCTAATGCAAAAGAAATTTCAGGTGCCAATAAATACATAAATCGTATTTATTTCTTAATACAAAAGGAATTTCAGGCACAAGTACAAGTTAATCCTATTTGAGGATTTGGGAATAAAATCTTCACTGATGTCAAGCTCATGTAGCTTCCAAACAAAGAATAGCAGGGAAAATTCCACAACACAAATAATTCCAAATTAAGAAAATGTCAGGATTTTGATGTATTTTGTGGCAAAGAATTGTTTGTATTTTTTCCTGGAGGAAATCAGGAGCAATTTGCCCATGGAAAGGCCTTGGCAGGGGCTGCCCAGGGAGCTTTGCAGTGCCCATCCCTGCAGGTGTCCCCTGAAGGTGGCACTGGGTGCTCTGGGTTGGGGACAAGGTGCCCATGGGGCACAGCTGGCACTGCACGGGCTGGCAGGGCTTTTACAGCTTAAATCCTGGGGTTCTAGTCAAGAGGAGTCAAGAGACACATCACTGAGTTAGGAGGGTGCTGAAACTTTTCATATTTTGATGCTTTCTTTAATTTCTCTCTTTCTTTCCCAAACCAATCTCAAACCAATCCCGAACCAATCCTAATCCAGTCCTAAACCAGTCCCAAACCAGTCCCAAACCTGTACAAAACCAATCCTAAACCTCAAACCTGTACAAAACCATTCCTAAACCTGTCCCAAACCAATCCCAAACCAGGCCCAATCCAGTCCCTATTCAGTCCCAAACCAAGACCAATCCTAATCCAGTCCCAAACCAATCCCAAACCAGTCCCAGAACAGTCCCAAACCAATCCCAAACCTCTTCCAAACTAGTCCGAAGCCAATCCTAATCCAATCCCAATCCAATCCAATCCCAAACCTGTCCCAAACCTGTCCCAAACCAATCCCAAAGGCAGGAAGTGCTCGGGCCACACACTTCCCACAGTTTGGAGCCAACTGGGCTCAGGGACTTTGACTCCTTTCACTGGGATTTCACTGGGATTTCCTCCCTGAGGAGCTCCTTCCCCCTTTGCTCAGCAACGCAAAGACATCAAATACGTGGAAAAAAAAAAAAAATCACATTTTTTAGGTAAAAAGTGGCTTGTTGGAGCTGCTCAGGTACAGAGAGGTGCCAAGGCTCCTTTTGGGAACCTGGCACAGTTTTGCCTCAGGGAGATGAGGTAACACAAATTATTTCCCTGCCTGGATGTTGTGGGGAGAACCCTGGACTGGAAAAGTGTTCAAGGCCCCATCCCCATCATCCATGGGGAACAGGGGGTTTGGGAGGCAAAACCCAAGGAAAGAGAGGAAAGGAAAGGAAATTTCAAGGAAAGGAAAGGAAATTTCAAGGAAAGGAAATTTCAAGGAAAGGAAATTTCAAGGAAAGGAAAGGAAATTTCAAGGAAAGGAAATTTCAAGGAAAGGAAAGGAAATTTCAAGGAAAGGAAAGGAAATTTCAAGGAAAGGAAATTTCAAGGAAAGGAAATTTCAAGGAAAGGAAAGGAAATTTCAAGGAAATTTCAAGGAAATTTCAAGGAAATTTCAAGGAAAGGAAATTTCAAGGAAAGGAAATTTCAAGGAAAGGAAATTTCAAGGAAAGGAAAGGAAAGGAAATTTCAAGGAAAGGAAATTTCAAGGAAAGGAAATTTCAAGGAAAGGAAAGGAAAGGAAAGGAAAGGAAAGGAAAGGAAAGGAAAGGAAAGGAAAGGAAAGGAAAGGAAAGGAAAGGAAAGGAAAGGAAAGGAAAGGAAAGGAAAGGAAAGGAAAGGAAAGGAAAGGAAAGGAAAGGAAAGGAAAGGAAAGGAAAGGAAAGGAAAGGAAAGGAAAGGAAAGGGTGTGAAGGGGAACTGAGTAGCACACCCCCTTCTCCAGCCCCACATCCAGGCAGAAACCAGATCCCAGGCTGGGAGCCACGGGGCCACACAGACACCGAGGCAAAATTTCATGTACTTCCCTTAAATGATGATGTAATTCCAAACTTCTCCGCAGTTCAGGAAAATTAATGACTCAGCGTCTTGTTTCAGCTCCCTCCAGCCGTGCTTTCAGCTTTGGTCAGCATCAAACAGGGATTTTTTGGGGGCTGCAGGGGGGGTCAGGGATCTGGCTGTTGCTCCCATCAAATCCGTGTCACAAATCCATCCAAGCTCTGTTTTGGGAACGGCACACGTGGCTTTGCTATCGAGTTACAGCCTGGAGGAGAGAGGGAAATAGCAAAGGAAAAAGGGAAATAAAAGCAGGCAGACGGGAAAAAATAATCCCACATAAAAATAGGGAAAATGTGCGTGAAATGGAGATTATGATTCAGTTTTCTAACCACAGCTTCAAGGTCCTGATTTGTGAACAGGATGTGACTTCATGCTCTTGTGGGCACCAGGAACCAAAATGGGTGAGAGAATCCTTCTGGAGCTGCAGGTCTAATTCTGTTTGGGAAAGAAAAATCCCCAAATCCTTTCCATTGGTAGATTTAGAATCCCAGTTCTCAGGAGAATCTGTCTCAGCTCCTGCCCTGCTCTACCACTTCTGGCAGCCTCCAGAGGCAGGAGGAAGCTGATCCTTCACAGGAAGGAAGGAAATGCTTCTATAGGAATTGTTGATTATTTATCTTCTTTTTCTGCCTCTGTCAGGGTCAGGATTGAAAGCGCCTGAGATGGAATTTTGTGTTCAGGCTCAAATATTTATCATTTCTTATCTATATTACACTCTTGCAAGTCGTGAGTTCTACAGCATTGTACTAACAAGTGACGAATGGCTAACTCTCTCTCCAAGGCCTTTGAAGGATAAACTGTCCAATTAAGAAATGACACCTCAATTATTTTCACTTTTCACCCAATAACTAATCACACAAAGATGGCAATGTGGACTTTTTTATCCAATGACACAAAACCACCCAAAACCATGGAGAAGACGGTGAAGAAGAAGGAGAAGAAGAAGAAGGAAGAGCAGAAGAATGTGAAGGAGAAGAAGCAGAAGAAGGTGAAGAAGAAGGAGCAGCCTCCACCCCAAAACCTCCATCTTGCTTTCTATCTATTCCTGTATTCTAAACCCTGAAACTCTGAGTTTCCCACCCTGTGATATCACACACTTCTGTTCAAACTCCACACCTTTAATCTCAGTTTTATTATTGAATTCTGGAAGCTTCTCCAGGCCCTCAGGTCAGTGCAGTGTTCTCCTGGGGGTCAGAGCCTGGCAGCACAGAAAGTCTGGAATTCTCAGTGACCAGGGTTCCAAGAAGGAATGATGAAAGAACAAATGGTGGCAGCTGGAAACCTTCCTGCCTGGCAGCTGATGTGTCACAGTGTGACACTGACACTGCAGCCCTGGGTGACATGAGGACTTCAGCTCTTGGAAGCTCAGCTGGCAGGAATTGCTCACTCAGCCTCTGCTGCAGGGTTTAAAGTGATGCCAGAGAGGTGAACCCCACGTGGCCTCACCTTTGCAGCCCAAATTTTGGCTGAGAAGGCCACTGGCACCTGGCTGGGATCATGAATGGTGTGGCCAGCAGGAGCAGGGCAGGGATTGTCCCCTGGATTTGGTTTTGGGGCCCTCACTTCAAAACGACCTTGAGGGGCTGGACCATGTCCAAAGGGCAGTGGAGATGGGGAAGGGGCTGGAAAACAAATCCTGGGAGGAGCAGCTGAGGGAGCTGAGGGGGCTCAGCCTGGAGCAAAGGAGGCTCAGGGGGGACCTCAGTGCTCTGCACAGCTCCTGGCAGGAGGGGCAGGGAAAGGAGGAGAGGAAATGGCCTCAGATGGCACCAGGGCAGGCTCAGGTTGGAAACTGGCACAGAAAATTTCCCTGGCAGAGTGGTCAGGCCTTGGGCTGAGCTGCCCAGGGAGGTTTGGAGTCCCTGGAATTGTCCCCGAGCAGTCTGGATGTGGCCTTGGGGACAGGGATTGGGGTGGTGCTGGTGGGGCTGGGGTGGCACTGGGTGATCCTGGGGGTCCCTTCCCCCCTTCATAATTCCATGATCCTGTGATTCTGCCCACTTGGATTTGCAGGTGCTGCTTTGAGGCCTCCAGCCCTTCCTTTCAGCCCAGGGAGCAAAGCAGGGAAGGTTTGGGAATGTGGTGGTGCTGCCATGGACTGAGGGCAGATCTCCTCCTGTCCAGCTGGGGAAGACTTGAGAAAGCTTCCCCCGGAGCAGAGGCTGGGCAGAGCTCCAGAATAAAGCAGGGATTTATTCACAGCATCTCCTCCATGGATGCACCTTGGGCAGCACCAGAGCCCAGCCAGGGCTGCACCCAGGATGAACCAAAATGGCCCCAAAATGCACGGCCGGGCACGGGCTCTGTCCCTGGGATCAGTTCTGCTCCATTTGCACCTTGCAGTTCATTGTCCCATTGCAGCTTTAGCCCTGCAGTCCCACCCTGCTTGTTTTTCTCTCTCCAGCCCACGGGGTTTGTGCTCCTGGGCTGAGATTTGGCTCATTTGTCCTTGGTGCCCAGCTGGAGCAGGAATTGTTTTGTCTCCCTGCTCTGTGCACAGAGCTCAGCATCCCTGAATGTGAACCCAGAGCCACACACTAAAGCAGCACAGAATGTGAAAAATAGAAAAGTTAAAATTTAAGGCATCGAAACCTTCCCCAAGCTGAGGTGCTCAGGAATGGTGATCCCAAGGTGTGGGAGGATGCTCTGCCTGGAGCTGGGGTAAAACAACTCCAACACCCCCAGATGTGCAGAGCTGTCAGTGAATTGCTACTTTTGGGCTTGGAAGCCAAGCCTGAGCTGAAACCAGCCTGACTCATCCATCCCAAAGTTCAACTTCCCAACAGAAACTGGAACGAGGGAGGATTTGCCAGTCAGAGCACCTGATAAATGACCCAGCAAGGGAAAACACTGATAACGTATCTAAAGCTGCTGAGCTGACACAGCTGGGACAGCTGACTGACACTTCATCCCGTAAAAACCCAATCCCACTTTGCAACTGGAGGGTTTCCCATCATATTTTTTCTTTGGGAGTGTGTGGAGATTCCTCCCTGGAATGGGGACACCCTTTGATGTCACTCCTTGAGGCTGAGTGAGATTTGCCCCTTTTCCTTACTCTGGGTGAGTAACATCAAACTCTACTTAATAATTATTTTTCCTAATTTTAATATAATTGCTTTAAAATAGTGAACTCTACCTGCACTGTACTGTGTGGTAAAAATCTCTCATTAAGGTATTTTATTATAAGGAAATTATTTCTACATAAAATATGTAGAAATAATTTCTTTATAATAAAAAGAATAAAGCACATTAAAGAATATTATAGAAAAATATTAACATAATATAATATAATATAATATAATATAATATAATATTTATTATACTGTATAAATATAACAAATATTTATGTAATGTTTATATAACTATAAATTATTATATAAAAATTATTAATTATATATAAATATAATATATTATAGTATAAATATGTATATAATAGTTATATAATATATACTATATAATATATACTATATAATATATACTATATAGTATATACTATATAATATATACTATATAATATATACTATATAATATATAATATATAATATATAATATATATAAATGTGTAGTGTAGTATAAATATAATATAATATAATATAATATAATATAATATAATATAATATAATATAATGATATTTTTATATACAAATATCAATCCTTATATCCTTAATCCTATGAAAAGCTGCATACATTATATTAATTATAGCTCTATAAAATTTTAGACACAACTCCTGCGGACTCTGCTGTGTTTTTCAGGGCATTCATTCTGTTTGTGGGGTGTCTTAGGAAATCCTGGGATCTGAGCTGAGCTTTGGAATGTGAGGGACAAGGATGGGATGGGAGGAGGCACTCGGGGTCCCAGATCTGACATGGGCTGCCTGGATTATTTCTTAGTCCTCTGTGAGGTGTCCTCGTCCTCCTCAGCGTTCCCAGGGTCCCATTTCTGCCCCATGGGATGATTCCAGCAACTCCCTCATTTTTCACCCCTGAAAACCACCCTGAATGGTCACCCCACACTCAAAAGTCGTTTTTAAGGTCCCAGAGGGTGTTTTGAATTTTCTTTTCTGGCCTCCCCAAATGTGGACAGCCCCTGATGAATATCAACCCTGGGACAAGCGAGATTTGGAGCAGATCCCATTGTCCTCCACACCCAAATCTCCCAATTTCTTTTTCTCCTTATCCCACCCAACCCTGCCCACGGTGCCTTTTCCTCCCTCCACTTCTTCTTCTCCCCCAGCTGGAGCCCACGAGACATTTCCAACATTAGCAATGGTTCGGTGCATAATGGTTTTCAAAGCCTCGCTGTATCTCCTCTAAATGAGAAAAATAAATATCTGGGGAGCTCTTGCACATGTCAACAGTGAAGCAATTTGTGTAGGCAGCTCTGGAAACAGTGACAGAGTGAGGAGCTGTGCATAGCTTGGTAATAATATCATCACTGTCTAGACAACTCCACAATTAACAGCCAGACAGACCCAGGCCTTCTTTAAGGAGCCTCCAACAATAAAAAATATTCCTCCACAGGGAAGAAAGCCACAGCTCTCTCTCTCTCCCTGCTACCTTGCACAGGCACATTGGAATAAATTCTGTTTAAGAGGCTTTCGAAGAGGAGCTGCTTTTCTCAAGTGTTTGCAAAAATTGCCTTCGGTGAGGATCTTCCTGTTAAAACGTCTGGTTTAATGTTCTCTGAAATGGTCATTCTGGGCTGCTTCTCCTCTTTTTATTCACTTCAAAAAATGTTATTTTTAAAGCTGTACTAATATTGGGGAAAACTCTGGATGAATAAAAGGTTTCTGTAGAAAACTTCCAGGGAGATTCAAAATCCCAAGTTGTGACTCTTCACTAATTCATAGGCCCAAGGCTGCTCCCACTCCCTGATTTTTGTCTGATTCCCAACCACAGCCATATTCCACAGGGATAATCCCAGGGCAAAGGGAGAGTGTTGCCCTCAGATTTTACCCTTTAATACAAAACAACTTTATTCTTTATTCTGTGTGCTGCAGATTTTGTCCTGGAAGGCTGCAGGCAGGAATGACAGTAGATCCTTCTTATCCAAAAAACTGACTACAGAAAGAGGGAAAAAATTCTCCAAATTCCCAGTTCCCAATGGAAGTCAAGGCTTATCTCTTCTGTCCTCACCAAGGGTCACATCCAGGGAGTGACACTGGAATGAGATGTTTTTTAAGGTCCCTTCCAAGCCAACACATTCCATGAATTTCAGCCTTTTGCAGGACGCAGTTCTGGCTTCAGGCACCATGAGGATTCAGGAATGGGCACCATGAGGATTCAGGAATGGGCACCATGGAAAACTCATGCCTTGGAAAGGAAAAAAAAAAACCACCCCAAATCCTTTCCAGTGAGGACATTTCCCATTTGGAGCAGCACCTCCAGGGCAGGGATGGGAAGCGATGTCAGCTCAGGAATGTTTTCCCTCAGTGCTCCAAGGCAAACAGGGCTTGGGGAGCTCTCCCATCCCACATCAGCTGAGTTCTGTGAGCAAACACATCCCCAGGTGCCTTTTCCTCGCTGGGAGGTTGCAGGATGATGGTGGGGTTGGCTTTTCCTCCTTCCCTGCCCCAGAGCTGTGAGTGCTGGCACCGTGACTCAGCTGCTGCTGCTCTGGGCTCAGCTGGAGGCTCCAGGGCTGCTTTTCCAGTGAGGAATAGGATGAGCAACACCCCAAAGATGTGGGAAGGTCATCAGAACGTGACAGGGGAGTAGAATGAAGACATTTTTGTCCATGCTTCCCACACTGACATGAAAGAGGAGCAGGGTGACGTGGTTCTGAACCAAGAGTTGGCTCTGCAGATTTTGGAAGGACGAGAAATCAAATCCCAATTAATTTTTTTCTTTTTTTAATCAGTAAAATTCTTTGTTCTTAGCACTGGCAGCATCTCCAAGGAAGACAGGGCTGGAAAAATGTGGTTTTTTCCTTGGACATCTGCATCATCCATGGGAATGTTCCACCCTTGAAATCAGGAGGGTCAAGAGTTGAGCTGAGCGTGTCAAAGTTTGCTCACGACGGGACCAAACCCACGGCAGAGAAACTCCCAGCCCGAGTTCTGGGGATGGCAGGAAGGTTTTGTGGAAAGGTCTCTCCACACCCAGAGCTAAGGAAAGAAACTCTAGTCAGTTTTCCAAAGGCTGGGGAGGGGATGGGGCTCAGCAGCACTGGCTCTGCTCCAGCTGGAGCCAAGTTTAGATGTGGACAAGAGAACGTGGTGCAATAAAAACCTGCTCGTTCCCAGTGCCACTGGTTTCACAGGATCTTGGAATCACCAGGGTGGGAAGGGACCCCCAGGACCACCCAGTGCCACCCCAGCCCCACCAGCACCACCCCAATCCCTGTCCCCAAGGCCACATCCAGACTGCTCTGGGACAATTCAGTGACTCCAAACCTCCCTGGGCAGCTCAGCCCAAGGCCTGACCACTCTGCCAGGGAAATTTTCTGTGCCAGTCTCCAACCTGAGCCTGCCCTGGTGCCATCTGAGGCCATTTCCTCTCCTCCTTTCCCTGCCCCAGGAGCTGCACAGAGCACTGAGGTCTCCCCTGAGTTTTAATTTAGGCTTTAATATCTGCACCAATTCTGACAGCCCTGATTTCCCTGTTCCTCATTTAACTCAGCAATGTCAGCCTGCAAATTGCAAGGCAGGAATTGCACAGGGAGCAGCTCTGTCCTATTAAAAATCTCCTTTTCCTGCCGGATTTGGATGGTGGTGGCTCCAATTCTGCTCCCCATGCATGAACAGGTTCTTTTCCAGATGATCTTCAACAAATCAGACCAGGATCCACTCTGAAAATAAATCTGTGGGACATTTGACCATTCCTGTGCTCAGTGTTTAGGAGATGAAGCAATTCCTCGCCAAGCGTCAGGAAGAATCAGGCAACCTGAGCTCCTGAGTATCCCAAGGAACTCCATGTGAAGCTTCCCCATGGAGCAGAGCAATCCTTTACCTCAAGAAGCGCAAAAATTCCTCAGAACTCCATTTGCCCTGGTGTCCCTGAGGTGTTCCATGGGATGTGGGCTAAACCAGAGAGAATTCCAGGCCCAGCTGATCCCATCCCAGGTTTTGCAGAGCATGGCAGTGGGAGCAGAAGGCAGTGGGATGGTCTGAGTGTCTGGGGCAGCAGGTGAGACCATCCCTGCTGTGCCAGAGCTGCCTTTGGATGCTGCAGCAGGCCTGGAATGCTTCCCCTGATGTCTTGGCCACTGATGTGAAATCTCTTCTAAGGGAAATGCTCGAGTCTGGAAAATTATTGTGCTGCTGCACAGACATACTTGGGAAATCAGAGCATCCCCACACGAGGACATGAGTTCATCCCTGCCCTCAGACTTTTCCCCCTGGAACATTTGGGGAACACTTTGGACAATGCAGGAGACCAAAAGGAGACTGAGATCTCCACCAGTTCCCAAAGCTGTAGCCCTTTTCCAGTCCAGCTATTGGCCTGGAGAGAAAAAAAAAAAAGAAGGAGATGCTGAGTTTGAAGCCTTTTTCCCCAGGAGAAAGCAGTTCTTTGGGGAATGCTTGAATTCCTCAGCGTCTGCTCCTCTGGGACACCAGGATGGGAGAAGGGAGGGGATCAGTAAAGCAACTCCCAGACCAAATTTCCAAACAATCCAAGCACAAAGACGTCCTTGAAAAGCTCCTCTTTAAAGAGTTTTTAGAAACTTGTCCTTGGAAGCAAAGGCTGGAAAACTCTTTACCAAATCAAAACTCCTCGTCTGCCTTTTAGAGGGGTTTCCTATCAAATCCAGGCTGCTGAAGGCAGCAGATTCCAGCAAAACTCCTTTCACCGATGGATACAATTCATTCTATTAAAAAAAAAATAAAAAAGAGCAATCCTGGCTGTCCTGGCTGTGTAGGTGGGTGAGAAAATGTGAACAGCTGCTCTGGCTGCAGGAGCAGCCTGCCAAAAATCCCTGTGCTGTGAACAACTGTGCTAAATTTGGTTCCCTGCTCTGGATTAGCCAGTAGCCAGGCTCTGTCCCTGCTCTCACCCCAAACACAAGCCCCTCTCCATCAAAGGCAGATGGTTCCAGGGGCTGTCATCAGGCACCTGGGAACGGCAGCGCTTCCCACAGAATCCACTTCTGACACATCAGGAGCAAACCACTCATTTTTGGCAAGCGAGGAGGGAACAAATCTGGCACTAGGGACGCTCCTGGGGACAGCTGAGCCTCGGGGAGCTGGCCCTGGTGTCCAGCAAGGAGAGGCAGGGATGACACATTGCATGATCCTGAGCCTGGAGTGCCAGGAGAGAGGTTGGGATCCAGGGGGATGCAGAGCCCCCCCCATGTTCCTTGTGTCCCTCTGCGATGGATCAGCCACGTCCAAATGGGATGGAGAATGTCCAGGGCAGGGAACGGAGCTGGGGAAGGGCTGGAAAACTCCTGAGGGAGCTGGGAAGGGGCTGAGCCTGGAGAAAAGGAGGCTCAGGGAGATCACATTCCTCTGCACAACAGGAAAATGAGAAGAAATGGCCTCAAATGGCACCAGGGCAGGCTCAGGTTGGAGACTGGCACAGAAAATTTCCCTGGCAGAGTGGTCAGGCCTTGGCAGGAGCTGCCCAGGGAGGTTTGGAGTCACTGAATTGTCCCAGAGCAGTCTGGATGTGGCCTTGGGGACAGGGATTGGGGTGATGGCACTGGATGGTCCTGGAGGGTTTTCCTGGCCTTGATTCTGGGGTTCTGAGAAGATCCAGCACTTTTTAAACTCCACCCTCAGGGCAGGTTGGATCAGTCACAGCTCTCTGATGCTCAGCCTGGAGCAAAGGGGAATCAGGGGGGACCTCAGTGCTCTGCACAGCTCCTGCCAGGAGGGGCAGGGAAAGGAGGAGAGGAAAAGGCCTCAGATGGCACCAGGGCAGGCTCAGGAATTTTTGAAACATTTCCTGTGGAACTGAACAAAAAATCCTTACCCAAATTCCTTTGGTGGATCTTTTCCTGGCTGTCCTCAACTCAAAAATGTACATTTCGCCTAAATCAAAATGGATTTCTACCCTGCAAAATTTCCACTTTGCCTCATTGGGCTGCTGTGACAGAAAATCCTCACAGAACCGTGGAATCACCACATCTGGAAGGGCCCTTCAGCATCACCCAGTCCCACCATCATCATCACCCCAAGCACGTCCCCAACCCTGGCATCACCCTCAGCAACCCCTGAAGGCACTGCTGGACTCCCTGTGAGCCACAACTTTTTCCCATTTTCGAGAAATAATCCCCCACGAGCACTCAATATTTTCATGGCCCACATCTTCACCCCGTTGTTTTCTTTCATCCTGCGCTTTTCTGGATGAGGTGCTTGGCTCTCAGTTAACTGGAGATTTAACGAGGAGGAGGCCAAGTGGGGATGCTGAGGCACAAAACCAACACCAGGAACGTGCAGGGCTGCTGGCTTAGGGAAGACCCTTTAATTAAGATGAGGCCATTCCACCCTCCCTCCCCTCTGTGAGGAAATGGTGGATGTCCCGTCCTGATGTGTGATCAGGATCACATCAGCTGCCTGTGAAGCAGCAGGGAAATCGTGCCTTTGATGCGCCAGGTACCTAATGAAGGTGAAATTCTGGGAGCAGATCTTGCTCTGCTCAGCCTTTCCTACAAAATCCCAGCAAAACCTCTGGGCTTTAAATTCCTCCAGAGGAGCAGGAGCTGCTCAGTGTCCATCCTTCCCAAGCCGAGGGATGATTTCCTCTCAGAGCTTTGGTCTGCACACCTCCAAAGGCTTTTGTTCTTAGGAACTCATCACCGTGTCAAGATCCTGTGAGAGGGTCATGTTCCCATTATCCATACAAAACGGATTAGATGGGGGATGAAAAGGGCTTGAAAAGGCAAAGCCAGATCTAAGTTCAGTTTCCCAAATGTCAGCACGAGGCAGCTTCTGGCTTCTGTCATGATGCTGAAGAAAAATGAGTTGTTACTCCCATGGTTCAATTTGTTACAAGTATTTATTGTCCACAAGACAGGAATTGTCTTGCTTGGTCTTGAAGTGATCCTTAACCCCAGAGGAAAGAGGAATTAAAGGAATGAAGAATTAAAAGGAAATACATCTTTTTTATTAGTCAAAAATTGGTCGGAAAAAATGCATCTCTGGGCAGTGTCATTGCTTGTGCAGGATAAGAAATATTTAGGAATGAAGGAAAGGGATTAAAAAGCTAAAAAAAAAAAAAAAAAAAAAGGGGGAAAATTCAAAGAAAAATCTGATTTTTGCTCCAGCACAAAAATCCTCCCTTGAAAATGAGCTTGCACCTCAGCAAGCCTTTTATGGGATCTTGGATGCTTGGGGATGTTTGTGTAATTGCTTCTTGTAAATGAGCTTCTCCTCTGCAACACTTTACAGGAAAGCACTTTCCTTGGCCATCTGTTATCCAGTTGTTTTAACTGGCTTTCCAGTTATTTGGAGCAGTCATTTACAAGAACCTTTTTAACCTCCAGAAAATGAAATCATTGAAGCCTCACTGGACTCCCCGTGCCTAAAAACCGAGGGGCTGAGGGTTAAAATTCCTGGGAGAAGAGCAGGAATGTGAAAATCAGTGGTGGGCAACCGAAAATTGCTGAAATCATTAATTTTTTTTTTTTTTTAAAGTTCTGAGTGAATTTGTTTATTTGGAGAAAATAGTTTGGGGGATCTGGGGATGCAATTTGGGATGAATTTGGGATCTTTTGGGATCTGTGCCATTACCAGCCAGGGGTTGCTCAATGGAAATGAACTTTGGGACTAAAAAGGGCTTTGTCAAACACAGAAATTGTGGAATTGTGGGATGGTTTGGGCTGGGAGGGACCTCAAAGAGCATTCAGTGCCACCCCTGCCATGGCAGGGACACGTCCCCCTGTCCCAGGCTGCTCCAACCTGGCCTTGGGCACTGCCAGGGCAGCCACAGCTTTTCTGTCCCAGCCCTTCCCAGCCTCCCAGGGGACAATTCCTTCCCAATATCCCATCTGACCCTGCCCTCTTGCACTTTAAAGCCATTCTCCCTCATCCTGCCACTCTTTACCCATAAAAAAAGTCATTTTTCCTTCTTTTTAGAACCCCTTTAAGCACAGCTCCTGGGATCCTTCCCTTCTCCAGGTGAACTCTCCCAGCCTGGCAGATATTCCAAGCCTTTCCAGAAGGACAATTCAGAGAAAGTTCAGTTTCTGGAGGTTGGGAGGGGAAGGGTTCAGGTGTCCCTCACCTGCTGGGGTCACCTGCAGGCTTTTCCCATGGAAAATGTCTTTGGGATCACACAGACACCTCCAATAAACTGAAAATGGAGCCCTGTCTCTCTCTACAAGGCTTTTGAAGGATAAACTGTCCAATTGAGAAATGACACCTCAATTATTTTCACTTTTAACCCAACACCCAACCACCCGTGCCTGCAACGGGGACTTTTTTATCCAATGACACAAAACCACCCAAAACCATGGAGAAGGAGGTGAAGAAGAAGGAGCAGCCTCCACGCCAAAAGCTCCATCTTGCTCTCTATATATTTTTATATTCTAAACCCTTCAGCTCTGAGTTTCCCACCCTGTGACATCACACACTTCTATTCAAACTCCACACCTTTAATCTCAGTTTTGTTATTGAATTTTGGAAGCTTCTCCAGGGCCTCAGGTCAATGCAGTCTTCTCTTGGGGGTCAGTGCCTGGCAACATAGAAAATCATAGAAAAAAACCTGAGCCTGCCCTGGTGCCATCTGAGGCCATTTCCTCTCCTCCTTTCCCTGCCCCTCCTGTCAGGAGCTGTGCAGAGCAATGAGGTCTTTTTCTGGAGGTCCCTGAGCCTCCTTTTCTCCCCCAAACCACCCCAAATCATTTGTTTTCCATCCCCTGGACAATTCTCAGGACGAGGAGACATCTCCCCAGTTGTGTTTCACTTCAGCCAGAGAGAGTGTAAAAAAAAAAAAAAAAAAAAAAAAAAAAAAAAAAAATCCGGTTCAAAATGCTCTGAGTTTTCTGAGTATTTATAAAGATAAGACAAATTTTCAATGTAAAAGAACATGAGGGTTTTTTCATTATTAATTTTATGAAGTTTACCCCCCCTTCCCAAGCTTTTATCGGATTATTTTGAGCATTTCCGTAATAAAACACACGAGGAAAGTGGAGCGTCCCAGTGCCATCCCTGGGATGTCCTCACAGAGTCCCCAAAGGGTGGCACCCCCCATTTCCACAGCAAATCCAGCACTTCTCAGGGAACCTCCAAACACCTGGAGTCAATGGTGATTATTGACGTCAGCTCTGCAGGAATTTCACTCAGGAACTCTGTCAGACATTGGGAAACATTTCCTAATTGCATTTTTCTTGTTAAACACAACCAAATTCCCTCTATGTCCCCGGATCCTTCAGGATCCCCTTCCCTCCTTCCCGTGGTGCTGAGTCAGCATTTCCAGGGGCCTTTTTGGAGGAGTTCTGGAGATGATTTTCCTGTGGAAATCCATAATTTGGGAGGAACAGACAGTTGTGATTCCAGCTGGAACCTGCACTTGATTCTGATGGAAACAGAGCAGCTTTGGGCTCAAAACTCCCAGGATTTGGCAAGCAGGAAATATTCCAGAGCCATTGGAGCTCTTCCAGGAGAGGGTGGGATGCTGGGTGTGGGTTCCAATGGGAACAGGCTGGAATGAAACAGGATATTGTGGAAAACAAGAGATCCCTGTAATCCTTTGAATTCAGTTCTTCAAATTTAAATTCCTTCAATGAGGGGAAAAATCAGAGCAGCAAATGGAAGGAACTGAGGAGGAAAAGCATCAAAAATCCAGAAGAGACAAAATATGAAGAAGAGGGTGAAGTTCAGGAGAGGAACCCAATCCCATAGGAGCAGGCTGGAATGAAGCAGGATGTTGTGGAAAACAAGAGATCCCTGTCATCCTGCAAATTCAAATTCCTTCAACAAGGGGGGAAGATCAGAGCAGCAAATGGAAGGAACTGAGGAGAAAAAGCATCAAAAATACATAAGGGATAAAAATGTGAAGAAAAGGGAGAAGTTCAGGAGGGGAACCCAATCTCATATCAGAAGGCTGGAATGAAGCAGGGTGTTATGGAAAACAAGAGATCCCTGTAATCCTGCAAATTCAATCATTCTAATTCCTTCAAAGAAGGGGGGGAAAATCAGAGCAGCAAATGGAAAGAACTGAGGAGAAAAAGCATCAAAATTCCAGAAGAGACAAAATGTGAAGAAGAGGGAGAAGTTCAGGAGGGGAACCCAATCTCATACGAGAAGACTGGAATGAAATAGAATATTATGGAAAACAAGAGATCTCTGTCATCCTTCTAATTCAAATTCCTTCAACAAGGGGGGAAAAATCAGAACAGCAAATGGAAGGAACTAAGGAGAAAAAATCATCAAAAATCCAGAAGGGATAAGATATGAAGAACAGAGAGAACTTCAGGAGAAAACCCAATCCAGGATTTCTAAAGAAAAAGAAAGAGGACAGAGGTGAGACTGCCCAGGGCAGTGGAACTGGGTGATCTTTAAGCTCCTTTCCAACCCCTGCCATTCTGGGATTTCTAAGAATAAACATTTTTTTTTCCCATCCTCCTGTGAGGAGAAAAATGGAAGAGGAAAGGACTCTGGAAATTTCTCATTTCTTTACAGGTGTCCAGACCTCTGTGCTTTACTTGAACATCCCAACAGCAAATAAATAATGAGAAAGTGATTTTATTGAAATAAAAATTGTTCTTGGGTTGGTTTTACCTTGAGACCAAAACCATCAAACAAACATCTTCCACTTATCTTCTATTTTGTGTCATTGGCTTTTGTTCATCCTTTTGTTGAGCCCAAGCTGCTCAGAGAAGTCCCTGGTGGTTTTTGCGTGCCCACAGCAGATCCTGGTGATGTTGAAGGTTGGATGACACGAGCTGGTGCCCGGCTCTGGTTCCTTTTCTCACGAGCATTAATGGGAAGTTGTGATTTAAGGCTGAGCTCTTCAAACTCCCCGGGGTTTTCTCATGAATTTCACAGCCTGGTGGCCCTGTGAGGACTTCCACAGCACTTTCTTCTCTGTAATGCCCTCATGAGACAAAAATAAAACTTGAAGTTCCTTAATTTGACTTGAAAAGCAGCTCAGCCACAGCACATCTCCAGCAGCAGCAGTGCTTCTGCATTCTGCGAAAATCTTCCCAAACTGGGCAAAAAATTGATGAAGCAGAAGTAAATTGTGAGAACTTCAGGGCAGAGCCTCTGCTGGGCTCTTCCACCAAAAAAAATCCAGCTGCCCACAAGTAGCAGGAGTTTTCTTCTTAATAATTTCTTGAAACACCCACTGAGTCAAACCATTTCTTTTTAAATTTCATATATTTAATTATAAAATATAATTATATTAAATATATAATATTAATATAAAATATATTCTATGCTAGTCTATTTATTATATTTATTATATTGTGTTTATTATATTATATTTATCATGTATTAATTATAACATAGAATTATATATTTATTAATTATATCAATTATATTGATTATATTAATTATATTAATTATATTAATTAATTATAATTTTTTTCCGTTGGAACATTACAAATTCCTCTTTGCCCTGATTGCTTTGGAAATTTTGGCAAGGATTGGAGCAATCCTTTTCCTGATCACCCTCTGCTGATGTTTTACCCATCTCTCGTGCAGCACTGAACCATCTCAGCTCTGCTCCTTTCTTCCTTGCTGCAGCTTCAGGAGACCAAATCCACCTGGAGGTGAAATCTGAATGACCTTCAGAATTCCCTCAAAATTTCAAGTTCTAGCCAGGTGATCCCTCAGCCATGAAGTTTTGGGAATCTCCCCAGATTGTTTTGATGTTTTTATGACTGAAAAAAGAGGGAGGTGGTGGCTGGGTTCTATTTGTTGGAACAAGACGAGATCGGGGCAGGAATGAGGAGCAAAGATTTACCACAAGGCAGAAACAACTCCAGCAGCACATGTGGAAAGGATAGGGAAAAATAATCCCAGAATCCACAATTCAGAATCCACAATCCCCAAATCCCTGGGGCTGGCACAGCCCTGCCAGCCCATGCAGTGCCAGCTGTGCCCCGTGGGCACCTTGTGCCCAGCCCAGAGCACTCAGTGCCACCTCCAGGGCACACCTGCAGGGATGGGCACTGCAAAGCTCCCTGGGCAGCCCCTGCCAAGGCCTGAGCTCCCTTTCCATGGGCAAATTGCTGCTGCTGTCCCAGCTGAGCCTGCCCTGGCCCAGCCTGAGGCCGCTCCCTCTGCTCCTGTCCCTGTTCCCTGGAGCAGAGCCCGACCCCCCCGGCTGTGCCCTCCTGGCAGGGACTTGTGCAGAGCCACGAGGGCCCCTGAGCCTCCTTTGCTCCAGCCTCAGCCCCTTCCAGCTCCTCAGGGATTCTGCAGCCCCTTCCAGCTCCTCAGGGATTCTGCAGCCCCTTCCAGCTCCTCAGGGATTCTGCAGCCCCTTCCAGCTCCTCAGGGATTCTGCAGCCCCTTCCAGCTCCTCAGGGATTCTGCAGCCCCTTCCAGCTCCTCAGGGATTCTGCAGCCCCTTCCAGCTCCCTCAGGGATTCTGCAGCCCCTTCCAGCTCCCTCAGGGATTCTGCAGCCCCTTCCAGCTCCTCAGGGATTCTGCAGCCCCTTCCAGCTCCTCAGGGATTCTGCAGCCCCTGCCCAGCTCCGTTCCCTGCCCTGGACATGCTCCAGCCCCTCCAGGGCTCTCCTGCAGGACCAGAATCTCTGCCCTCACTTCATTTCTGGGTTCTCTCTGCATTTCCTAAGCCCAAAATCCTTCCCAGGATGCACAAATCCAGTGGTGACTTCGCTCTGGGACAGCTGCCAGGCCTGTGGGACGGGTGCTCCCTGTCCCCTCCATTCCCACCTTCCACAAAACCCTCTCCTCTTGCTGAGCTGTTCCAACCAAACCACCGGACAACATGTCAGGACTCGACTCCAAAAGCATTCCACAGGTATTCAGGGAATCCTGAGAGCTTTGGCAGCTCAGGGGCTGAGCGCTGCTGGGTCTGGCATCACTTGATCACCCAAAGTTGTGGAATATTGGGATTCACAGAATTTCCAGAATCTCTGGTTTGGGAGAGACCTCCAAGGCCATCAAGTCCAGCCCAGCCCCAACTGAACCCTGGCCCCCAGTGCCACATCCAGGCTTTGTTAAACACACCCAGGCATGGGGACTCCACCACCTCCCCGGGCAGCCATTCCAGAACTTTCTCACCCTGGCTGCAAAAACCTTTTCCCTGCTCTCCAGCCTGTATTTCCCTTGGTGCAGCTCGAGGCTGTGTGCTCTGGGTGTGTCAGTGCTGCTGGAGCAAGAGCCCAGCCCCAGGTGAGCACAGGCACCTTTCAGGAGCTGTGCAGAGCGAGGAAATTGTAGAGAGAGGTTATATTTTATTGCAGGGCCTCTTTTCTCTGCCCCTGCTCTGGGAATGGTTTTGCTGTGCCCCTGCCAGGCAGAGATCGTGCCCAGGTTCTCACATTCCTGGTCCTTGCAGTGGCATCCCAGGAAAAGCTGAGTTTCCTGACAGGAGGGGAGATGAGTAAGCAGCAGTGGCAGCATCTCTGAGCAGCTGTGCCGTGGATTCTTGCCCTGAGATTTGTGGAATCTGGCAGAAAACTGAGCCAAGCTCTGGGCACAGCTGTCCCTGCCACTTCCTGGGAAGTCTGTGCTCCAAATGAATCAGCTGGGAGTGAACACAGAGAGATTTTCCCTCATTTCCACACATTTTCCTTCATTTCTGGTCTGAGCCTGGGACACAGAGTGGAACAGATTCATGGAATCACTGATTCCTAGAAAACAAAGCTGTTTTCCAGCAATATAGTTAGCCAAGGGAGGGAATTCCTTGTGTTTGGTGCTTTGCAGGTGGTGAGGGGCAATCCTGAGCGAGCAGAGCTTCCACACCACCCCTCCTCCTGCTCAATTATGTGGAACTAGAATTTAAAAACTCCATCAAGATCCAAAATTATCAGGAGAGTGATCCAAGGCTTTTTCTCATGGCCTGGCAAGCAAAGAAATTCATCAATTTTCCAGCCTCCTTTTTTTTTGTTTCCATCACTGTAAATTTAAAATTCATGCACCCAAAGGCCAACCAGGCCCCTCAGCCCTTCATTTCCCAGGAGAAAAAGGGAAATTCTCCAGGAAATCAGTTTGTTACTTGAACATTAAGGACCACTCTTGACCTGCTGCTCATCCCAGTGTGAATCCAGGCCTGGTGTAACTGGGAGATTGTGGACACCAGGGAATTGTTCAGCAGCACAACATTTTAGGGAAGGGTCTTTGCCTCATTCCTCAGAAATTTCCAGGCTGAAATTCCCAGTGAGGATAAAGGGACATGAAGCTTCCCAGCCGTGTTGTCACCTCCTGCACTTCACCTGGGATGCTCTGGGACATTCTCTGATGTTGATGGGCCTGAGGAATTTTTCAGGTCAGATTTTACTCCTTGCACGAATTTCTCCTTGGGGTTTCTTTGCTTCTCTTTTAGGACTTCACCATATCTGGCCAGAGCTGGTTTTTATCCCCATTTTTGAAAAATTACGGCCCTGGGAGAAAGGGGTGAGTTGGACACACCTTCAGCTGCCCACCCCTGCTGCCACTGCCCTCACACCTCAGCTCTTCCCATTGCTCAAGCACAAACACTTTTCCCAGCTGAGCAGTGAAGATTTGGGATTTCCTGCAGAAAACCAGGGGATGAGGAGTTTTTGGGATCACACTTCAGTTCCCAGTGCCCGCAGAGGCTGGTGATGCCTCAGGTTTGAGCTTTTCTATTTTTCAGGTTCTGTGCTGCTTTAGTGTGTGGCTCTGGGCTCACATTCAGGGATGCTGAGCTCTGTGCACAGAGCAGGGACACAAAACAATTCCTGCTCCAGCTGGGCACCAAGGACAAATGAGCCAAATCTCAGCCCAGGAGCACAAACCCCGTGGGCTGCAGAGAGAAAAACAAGCAGGGTGGGACTGCAGGGCTAAAGCTGCAATGGGACAATGAACTGCAAGGTGCAAATGGAGCAGAACTGATCCCAGGGACAGAGCCCGTGCCCGGCCGTGCATTTTGGGGCCATTTTGGTTCATCCTGGGTGCAGCCCTGGCTGGGCTCTGGTGCTGCCCAAGGTGCATCCATGGAGGAGATGCTGTGAATAAATCCCTGCTTTATTCTGGAGCTCTGCCCAGCTCTGCTCTGGGGCAGCCTGCACAAGGCATCACAGGAGGCTGGAATTGATTCTCTAAGATCAATTTGCTCCATCCCACACTGGGCTCCTTGACCCGTGAAATGTGGGGTTAAACGTTCCTTTAGTGTCCCTGTGCAGAGGGCAGGGCTGAAGGGATTTATCCCAAACCCCAGGGCCAGCAGGAACAGGAGCTCTGCTCCCACCCCCAGCCCCTCTGGCCCCAAATGCTCTGGCCCCAAATGTCCCACGGGACAAAACCCACGTGGGCTTTGGGGGCTGGCAGGTTCAAAAAACAGCTTCTAGAGCCATCCCAGCTCAATTATCTGCACCATCCATCGGTAAAAGGGATCCTCAAATGTTGGGCTTTTTCCTTTCCTTTCCTTTCCTTTCCTTTCCTTTCCTTTCCTTTCCTTTCCTTTCCTTTCCTTTCCTTTCCTTTCCTTTCCTTTCCTTTCCTTTCCTTTCCTTTCCTTTCCTTTCCTTTCCTTTCCTTTCCTTTCCTTTCCTTTCCTTCCCTTCCCTTCCCTTCCCTTCCCTTCCCTTCCCTTCCCTTCCCTTCCCTTCCCTTCCCTTCCCTTCCCTTCCCTTCCCTTCCCTTCCCTTCCCTTCCCTTCCCTTCCCTTCCCTTCCCTTCCCTTCCCTTCCCTTCCCTTCCCTTCCCTTCCCTTCCCTTCCCTTCCCTTCCCTTCCCTTCCCTTCCCTTCCCTTCCCTTCCCTTCCCTTCCCTTCCCTTCCCTTCCCTTCCCTTCCCTTCCCTTCCCTTCCCTTCCCTTCCCTTCCCTTCCCTTCCCTTCCCTTCCCTTCCCTTCCCTTCCCTTCCCTTCCCTTCCCTTCCCTTCCCTTCCCTTCCCTTCCCTTTTTCCTTTCCTTCCCAAACCTTCCCTTCCCTTTTTTTTTTTTTTTTTTTGTGTGGGGGGGGGCTTTTTCTTTGTTTTTTGGGGTTTTTTTGGGGGTTCTTTTGGGATTTTTTTATTTTAGGTTTTTTTTTTTTTTGTTTCGTTGGTTGGTTTTGGGGTTTTTTTTGTTTGGTTTGGTTTGGGGTTTTTTTTTGTTTGCATTTCTTTTTTTGTTTTGTTTCTGTTTTTTATTTTGAAGTTGGGATTGAAGGTATTTGAGATGGTATATTCTGTTTAGATTTCAATATCAATTTATTTTTAATTTATGTAATAGTTTTATAAGTAGTAAGTTTTGTAGTATTTTATTAATAAGGTATGAAATGGTTAATTTTTAAATTTGGTTTTTTAAGGTTAAATTATTCTATTTAGAAATTACATTTAAATTATTTTTACGTTAATAATTAATTATTTGAAGTGTATAATGTGGATTTCTTTTGTTTGATTATAAAATATTACTTAAATATATGAAGAAGGAAGATGAAGGTAAAGAAGAAGGATTAGTTATGGGTTTAAAATTTTTTATTGTTTTATATATTTTATTATATATTTTTAAATTTTAAAATTAGATTTAAAAATATAGTTAAAATATTTAATTTACATATTTTATTACATGAAAATATGTTAATATATAAAATATATATATATTTTTATATATATACACATATTTTATATATTACAATATATATATTTTATATATTACAATATTAGATATATCTAATATATCTATATTAGATATACATTAATATATATAAAATATATAAAATATATTTTTAATATTTTAAATATATTTTACATATTTTTAAATATTTAAAATATTTTAAAATACATATTTTTAAATTTAAAATTTTATAATTTAATTTTTATTATATTTTAACATTTTAAAATTTAAGTTTTTGATTTTGTGATATTATATACTTTTCATCAATTGTATCTTTGTAATTTTAGCGCTCTTAAATCATAAAAAATAAAATTTTGCAAGTTTTTTTTTTATAGTTTTATGTCGAATTTAGTGCTTTTTGGGGGGTTAGAGTTTGTTACTAAATTTTTTATTATTTAGGACTCTACCACTCAACCAGCAGGGCCCTTTCCTGCTTCCCCACTGAAAATATCTGAGGATTCCCACCCCAAAACCAACTTGGAGAAGCACCTGGGAGAGCCCAGCCTGGACTTGCCCCTTTGGGGATCTGCCAGCAGAGGTTTGCTCTGGCCAGGCCACCTGAGGAGATTTTCCTCCCTCTGTTCCTTCAGTCCAGAGAAGCCTAAATCTGATCCTAAAGCTGAAGGAACATTTCCATAATTTTCGTATCTTTTAGGTTTTTTTTTTTTTTCCCCTACAACAGAGTGACCAGGCCAAAAAGGGCTTTGAGGTCTCCAAGGTCTCCATGAGGTCTCTGCACACCTCAGTTCTGGGCCCCCCACTTCAAAGAAAGGAATTGAAGTGCCGGAGCTTGAGAATCCCAAATCCAAAGGATTGGATGGAGCCGGAGCTTGAGAATCCCAAATCCAAAGGATTGGATGGAGGAGACCCTCAGGATCATCCAGTCCCACCAGCAGCACCCCAAAACCACGTCCCCGAGGGCCACATCCAGATTTTTCCTGAATATTCCCAGAGATGGTGACTCCACCACCTCTCTGTGCAACTCATTCCAAGCTTTTTTCAGTGAAAAAAAAAAAAAAAAATCTGAGTTTTAAAGTAAAGTTTGTCCATCCTCAGGTCATTTCTCCTAAAACCTGGAAAACTCTAAGGAATTTCCCAGCTTTGAACAGGTATCTTGCTTTAAAACTCTGTTTTTCTCCCTGATTTCAGAGCACAGTGAGCTTCCTGAAAATCAATCCCCATCAGCTTTATCTGGAGGAATTCTGATCAGGAATGGTAAAGTATCCCCAGTTTAATCTGAATTTCTCATCTTGGCCTGTCCTGATTCCCCCCGTGACAGATGCAGGGACACGCAGATGGATTGTGCTGCTTCCAGGGCAGTTGCATCAGCAGCAACCCTGAGCAAGTTTTGGCTCCTCCATCCTCCAGTTGCTTCATCCATCCCCCCTCAACACCACAAATATTGGTGCTATTTCAACCTAATTCTGGTTTTCTTTCCAAACCCAGCCCCGTCGGAAGCCTCCTGCCCTTATTTGGGTGAGCAACAAAGGAGAAATATGTTTTTTTTTTTTTTCTTTCTTTCTATCCCTTTTAAGTTGTTCAACTTCAACACTAATAAAGGTATTATGTGGAGTCATCTCCAAACTATATCCCATATATCATTCCCAGATAAAGATCTTTGTCTGGGACTTTGTCTGAGGAGGATAATGTTTCACTCCTGGCGCCTGGGAGTCTCCTCTTTCTAACATAACACATATTTGTTATAGTCTTACTAAACCTGGCTGGCTTCAATGCCCAAAAATCAGTTTGCACTTTGATTTTTCCAGCCAATTAACGAAGCTCATCAGCCCATTCCTTCTTCTCTGGCTGCTGGATGCAAAGAATAAAAATGGGAAAAAAATCCACTGGGAATTGGTGGAAGAGGTAGGAAAAGGATGGAAGTTGTGGAGCAGTCCCACAGAAATTTGGGTGCACTTTAAAATCCCCATTGGGTCGTTTTCTCTGCTGGGTATTAGGGAATGGGAATGAGGACGTGCTCAAAAAAATGAGCACAAATCAAAAATCCCTGTGAGAAATCAATCCCTGCAGGAGTCACTGATTCTCTTTCGAATTTGGGAGAATTCTGGGAATCCTTTAAAACCCTGGAGCTCCAATGTGGAGTGGAGACAACACCAAAACTTTGCCCGGTGTGATTTGGATCCAAACTCTTTGGGTGTTTTCATTTTGGTTTCTGAGACGCAAACAAGCCTGTGTATATCCAAAATATCAGGGATGAAAGTGGAGAAGGAACCTTAAAAACCTGACACAAGGCGGGGAATTGGAGGGGAAAGTCTCACAGGATTTCCTCCTGTGCTGATGCAGCCCCAGCAGCACAAATTCCTGAATGTCCTGGGGTGATGTTAAAAAAAATTAAAGGAGTTAAGTGAGATCTACTGAAGGCACATTAAAAAAAAAAAAAAAAGTGCAAATAAATTTTTTAAAGCCCTTGCTCATCGTTTGTAAATTGTTTTATTTGATGAGCAGTTCCTGAAGTTAAGGGATTTAAAAACGCTTAATCAAAAAGAATAAATTGAATTTTAAAAGAAAAATAGTTTCAAAATTAAAGAATTTAAAAAAAATAATGAAAAAAAATTAATCTCAATTTAAAAAATAATAAATTTTAAGACAAGAAACAAAAGGGGTTTCTCATCTGCCCCCCATGCTGAGGTGCAGGTGGTGCCACCAGTTTTATCCTGCAGGTTTCTGCAGTTTGGCTCCAGGAAGGTGGCAGGCAGCACATTCCAGCCCTTCCAGAGCTTTCTCCTCCTTCTCCTCCAGAAATTCTGGAGCCCCTTGGAAGGAGCCTCTGCAGGGCTGAGGCTTGAGCAGAAGGGGGTGGAAGGAGCCCAACAATTTCAGCTGGGTGAAAACAGCAAAAAAAAAAAAAAAAAAAAGCAGATCTGGGTAAAAACTTGAGCTCAGCTTAGTGCTGGGCTTAGCTCAGAAAATCCTCCAACATCCACATCCCTGCAGCCACTAGGGAGCTGCCTGGTTCCGTGGCATTTCCCCCTCTGGAATTGCAGTCCCAGCTCCAGAGCCTGGAGCGGGCAGAAATGCTCTGGGTCTCTGGGATCCCATGGAATCCTTCCCTAAAAACCACTCAGGCGTCCGGGGCAGGATATTTATCCCTCCTGATCCTCCCAAGGGTCTGGATGTGGGATTGGGGTGAGGAATTCCTGCCTGTTCCTCTCTCTGGCCCAAAAAGCAGGCGGGTGATGGAGCTGCTTCTCCAAGGAAAATTCACTTCTTGCTCCTCCACTTGTCCCCAGAAGTGTTGAATGATTTCATTTTATTTATGATCCCAAGGTAAAAAATATTACAAAAATCTGGGAATCACAACTGGCAACTGCTTTGGGAACCTCCCATGTTATTTTAGTTATTTTTGGTTTAATTTTTATTTCTTCCCACCTGTTCTCCCTGTGGTTTGAGTGAAACAGAAAAAAGTGATTGAATAGGTTTTTAAAATGTGTAAATATCAAATCAAATTAATTCTTAACTTTCTCTGGATCCTTTGTGTGTTTTTCCCGTTGGAATTCCTTATCGTTGCCGTTTTCCAAACCTATCCAATGCTTTGTGCACTTGCGCAAGAAGAAATCTCTGTGGGAAACCCAGAAATTTCCTTGTGGGTTTGTTTGTGGGGGCCTGGGAGTGGGATTTGGACCAGTGTGCTTCTCTGGAGAGCAGAGGGAGGGAAGTGTGGCATTATTCCTTGTAAAAACTCTGGAAAAGGGGGTGCCCACTGATTAATGATCATGTGGATTTATAACAAACATAAGGAGGAATTGTCTGTCCTTGGAAATTGGTGTGGGAATTATCAAAGGTGGGAAGGGACCTGCAGGATCATCCAGCCCCAAACCCCTGTCCCCAAGGGCCACATCCAGCTCCAAACTCCCCTGACCTTCCTCTCATCCCTTGGACTGTGCAGGAACCTGACCTTTGGCTGGGAGGGACCATCCTGGAGACTCCTCACAGCCCTCAAGGTGCTGAGTCTGGCAGCAGAGCAATTGTGAGTTGGAGCAGCCTCAGTATTTGTTGGGTGGGTGTGCAGGAGCCTTTGGCTTGGATTGCCTGGAATCACCAGGGTGGGAAGGGACCCCCAGGACCACCCAGTGCCACCCCAGCCCCACCAGCACCACCCCAATCCCTGTCCCCAAGGCCACATCCAGACTGCTCTGGGACAATTCAGTGACTCCAAACCTCCCTGGGCAGCTCAGCCCAAGGCCTGACCACTCTGCCAGGGAAATTTTCTGTTCCAATCTCCAACTCCACACTCAGTGACTCATTAACAACCCAATCCACCCAAATGCTGTTAATTGCAGAAGAATAACCTGAGAACACCCACCTGGAACCAGCCCTGGCTCTCCTCCAGGCCCTTTGGAGGAGCAGCTGGGACACAGCCACCCTCAGGCTGCTCACATCCTCGGGGGAATCCCAATGGATTCCATGGCAATGCTGTGTTTAAGGACATTATTAAGGATATATTTAGGGATATTATTGAGCATTTTATCTGTCCAAGAGCCCTTCAGGAGGTGCTGTCCTCAATCCCAATGGATTCCATGGCAATGCTGTGTTTAAGGACATTATTAAGGATATATTTAAGGACATTATTCAACATTTTATGTGCCCCTTTCTGGAGGCCCTGTCCTCAATCCCAATGGATTCCAAAGGAATCCTGTGCTTTAAGGATATTATTCAGTATTTTATCTGTCCAAGAGTTTTTCTGGGCATGCTGTGCTCAATCCCAATGGATTCCATGGGAATGCTGTGCTTTTAAGGACATTATTAAGGATATATTTAAGTTTATTCAACATTTCATCCATCCAAGAGATTGTCTGGAGCTGTTGTCCTCAATCCCAATGGGTTCCATGGGAATGCTGTGTTTTGGGACATAATTCAGCATTTTATCTGTCCAAGAGTTTTTCTGGGCATGCTGTGCTCAATCCCAATGGATTCCATGGGAATGCTCTGCTTTAAGGACATTATTAAGGATATATATTTAAGGTTATCATTCAACATCTCATCCATCCCAGAGCCCTCCTGGAGGTGTTGTCCTCAATGCCAATGGGTTCCATGGGAATGCTGTGCTTAGGGACATTTTTAAGGATATACTTAGGGACATTATTCATGATTTTATCCATCCAAGAGCTGGTCTGGAGGTGCTGTCCTCAATCCCAATGGATTCCATGGCAATGCTGTGTTTAAGGATATATTTAAGGGCATTATTCAACATTTCATCCATCCAAAAGTTCTTCTGGAGGTGTTGTCCTCAATCCCAATGGATTCCATGGCAATGCTGTGTTTAAGGACATTATTAAGGATATATTTAGGGATATTATTGAGCATTTTATCTGTCCAAGAGCCCTTCAGGAGGTGCTGTCCTCAATCCAAATGGATTCCATGGCAATGCTGGGTTTAAGGACCTTATTAAGGATATATATAGGGATATATCAGGGATATATCCCTAAAAATATCCTTAATAAGGGATATCTCAGCATTTCCTGTATCCAAGAGTTTTTCTGGAGGTGTTGTCCTCAGTCCCAATGGATTCCATGGCAATGCTGTGTTTAAGGATATATTTAAGGGCATTATTAAACATTTCATCCATCCAAAAGCCCTTCTGGAGGCGTTGTCCTCAATCCCAATGGATTCCATGACAATGCTGTGTTTAAGGACATTATTAAGGATATATTTAGGGATATTATTGAGCATTTTATCTGTCCAAGAGCCCTTCTGGAGGTGTTGTCCTCAATCCAAATGGATTCCATGGCAATGCTGGGTTTAAGGACATTATTAAGGATATATTTGGGGATATTATTCAGCATTTCTTGTATCCAAGAGTTTTTCTGGAGGTGTTGTCCTCAATCCCAATGGATTCCACAGGAATGCTGTGCTTTAAGGACATTATTAAGGATATATTTAAGGACATTATTCAACATTTCACCCATCGAGGAGCCCTTCTGGAGGTGCTGTCCTCAATCCCAATGGATTCCATGACAATGCTGTGTTTAAGGACATTATTAAGGATATATTTAGGGATATTATTGAGCATTTTATCTGTCCAAGAGCCCTTCAGGAGGTCTTGTCCTCAATCCCCATGGATTCCAAGGGAATGCTGTGTTTAAGGACATTATTAAGGATATATTTAAGGATATTCAGGATTTCACCCATCCAAGAGCCCTTCTGGAGGTGCTGTCCTCAGTCCCAATGGATTCATTGGGAATGTTGTGCTTTAAGGACATTATTCAGCATTTTGTCTGTCCAAGAGCGCTTCTGGATGTGCTGTCCTTAATCCCAGTGGATTCCATGGGAATGCTGTGCTTAAAGGGCATTATTAAAGATATATTTAAGGCAATTATTAAGGATATATTTAGGGATATTATTGAGCATTTTATCTGTCCAAGAGCCCTTCTGGAGGTGTTGTCCTCAATCCAAATGGATTCCATGGCAATGCTGGGTTTAAGGACATTATTAAGGATATATTTAGGGATATTATTCAGCATTTCTTGTATCCAAGAGTTTTTCTGGAGGTGTTGTCCTCAATCCCAATGGATTCCACAGGAATGCTGTGCTTTAAGGACATTATTAAGGATATATTTAAGGACATTATTCAACATTTCACCCATCGAGGAGCCCTTCTGGAGGTGCTGTCCTCAATCCCAATGGATTCCATGACAATGCTGTGTTTAAGGACATTATTAAGGATATATTTAGGGATATTATTGAGCATTTTATCTGTCCAAGAGCCCTTCAGGAGGTCTTGTCCTCAATCCCCATGGATTCCAAGGGAATGCTGTGTTTAAGGACATTATTAAGGATATATTTGGGGATATTCAGGATTTCACCCATCCAAGAGCCCTTCTGGAGGTGCTGTCCTCAGTCCCAATGGATTCATTGGGAATGTTGTGCTTTAAGGACATTATTCAGCATTTTGTCTGTCCAAGAGCGCTTCTGGATGTGCTGTCCTTAATCCCAGTGGATTCCATGGGAATGCTGTGCTTAAAGGGCATTATTAAAGATATATTTAAGGCAATTATTAAGGATATATTTAGGGATATTATTGAGCATTTTATCTGTCCAAGAGCCCTTCTGGAGGTGTTGTCCTCAATCCAAATGGATTCCATGGCAATGCTGGGTTTAAGGACATTATTAAGGATATATTTGGGGATATTATTCAGCATTTCTTGTATCCAAGAGTTTTTCTGGAGGTGTTGTCCTCAATCCCAATGGATTCCACAGGAATGCTGTGCTTTAAGGACATTATTAAGGATATATTTAAGGACATTATTCAACATTTCACCCATCGAGGAGCCCTTCTGGAGGTGCTGTCCTCAATCCCAATGGATTCCATGGGAATGCTGTGCTTTAAGGACATTATCAAGGATATATATCATTATTAAGGATTCATTTAAGGGCGTTTTTCAGCATTTCACCCATCCCAGAGCCCTTCTGGACGTGCTGTCCTGGGTGTCCCTGCTCTGAGTCACAGCTCACGAGGGGAACAGCTGCCTTTGCTTTGGGCTCTCAGCCCAGCATCCAAGCTCAGCACTTTCCTTTGCTCCACCTGGCCTCAGCTTTACTCCACATTTTCCCAGGAGCTCTTTAAAATAACGCTGAGGTTTTCTGGTTTTGTGTTTGTGGAGGTGACGGGGAGATTTCCTGTGGGAGGAAAACAACGCGTGGGAAATTGGGGCAGGGTTTGCTGGGCCTAAATAAATTTATTGTGCTTTGAAAGCAGAGCCACAGAGAAAATGGGGACTGCTCACAAGTGTTTGGGTTGTTTTATCCATAGTAAAGCTCACAAAATCAGGAATTATTTGGGTTGGAAGGGATTTTAGGGATCATCCAATCCTCCAAGGACACTTCCCACCATCCCAGGGTGCTCCAGCCTGGCCTTGGGCACTGCTGGGGATCCAGGGATGGAAATCCATCCCAGCCCCTGCCCAACTTCCAGGGAACAATTCCTGCCCAATGTCCCATCTGAGCTTTTCATGGATAGTGCAGAAGCAGAAGAGGAAAATAATTTCTGTGTTTTTAATTAATGCCCACATAATTTTGAATTTCAGTGTTGTCCTGAATTGAGATTTTTTTGAAGTGCATATTGAATTTTTCCTAACTTGAAATATTCCTACTGAATATTTTCAATAAATTCATGAAGGACAAATCTCCTTTTTCTGTACTGTGATCTCTACTTCTTAACAGTATTAACTTAACTTATAAGTTAATTTTTTAACTCTCTAAAATAAATCCAGTCTATCTGGCTTTGCAGTTCTGCCTCATTTTTCAGAAACGTTTTGCTGGCAAAGGAGCTTTTTTTCTGTGTTTTTCCTCTTGAATGCAGCAGTGACCACTTGAGAAGTGGGACAAAAGTGAGGCCTTGCACCACCCTGGCTGCCACCTCTTCTTTCTGAGCTGCAGGGACAGATGAGATGACAATTCCAAATTCTTCTGTCACTTGTTGTTGGCCTGAGGACCCACCAGCTGCTGCAGTCTGGTGCCACTTCCAGGCACCTCCAGAGGGATTTAAATGAAGTTTTTCAGTAATTCAGCACTAGGGCCCTTCTCACATGGCCTGGAATCTCTGGGGAGTGAGGATGTGGCAGGCAGGAGCTGCAGGAAAGGTCCAAGAACCCCCAGGAGATGTCCCCAAAGCTGTGCCCTCACTTGTGCTCGGCCACCAAGTGCTGCTTGCAAGGATTTGTTGATTTTTGTCTTTATTGAGGAAGATCCAGTGTGACAGTGTTCACAGGGGTCTTAGGATGAGGGAAGAGATGAGGATCTGACTCCATGTTTCAGAAGGCTGATTTATTATTTTATGATATAAATTACATTAAAGCTATACTAAAAGAATAGAAGAAAGGATTTCATCAGAAGGCTGGCTAAGAATAGAATAGGAAGGAATGATAACAAAGGTTTGTGGCTCGGCTCTCTGTCTGAGCCAGCTGACTGTGATTGGCCATTAATTAGAAACAACCACATGAGACCAGTCCCAGATGCACCTGTTGCATTCCACAGCAGCAGATAATCAATGTTTACATTTTGTTCCTGAGGCCTCCCAGCTTCTCAGGAGGAAAAAATCCTAAGGAAAGGATTTTTCATAAAAGTTGTCTGCGACAATCCAGAGGCACCAGTGGTGGGTTCTGTTCGCTCCTGGATTTCCTGGAAGCCTGGGAGGGTCTTGAGCAGGATGGAGGGGGCAGCTGAGGGCAGGGGAAGGAGCTGGGAGTGGATGGAGACCCAGAGCAGGAAGGCAGCTGAGGGTGTGACATCTGAGGGAAGCTGGGATCACACCTGGAATGGGCTCAGGAGCCATCCCAGGGCTCAGGAGCCCTGCAGAGCCTGCAGGGAAGGTACAGGCATGGTCGTGGGTGGGTGGGAGCCAAAATTCCAGAGGTTTTGGGGCCTCCTGGGGGCCACTGGAAGCTCCCTTGCCTGGCTGGTGCTGGCAGTGTCCCACTGAGGATCCCTGACATCCATCATGGAGTGAAATCATTCCAAGGAGCTGCCTGTGATAACCTGAACCGTGGATAAATGGTCCAATGGTTGAGAGGTGCAGCTTGGAAAAACATCATTTCTGTGGATGAAAGAGGAATAATGCTGGAGACAAAACTCTAAAAATCGGCTGTGTGGGGAATAACTGGGATTTGGGGTTGGTCTTGGAGCAGCCTGGGACAGTGGAAGGGGTCCCTGCCCATGGCAGGGGGCTGAGTTTGTGAGGGTCCCCAGGATGAGGTGGGACAATTGAGAATCTGACTCCATGTGCTCAGAATATATTATATTATATTATATTATATTATATTATATTATATTACATTACATTACATTACATTACATCATTACATTACATTACATTACACCATATCATATTATACCATATTATATTATACAAAAACTATCCTAAAGCAAGAGAAGGATACAGACAGAAGGCCTAACAAGAATGATTATGAAAAACTCTTAAGTGACTCCTCAGAATCCAACACAGCTGATGGCGATTGGTCATTAATTAAAACCAATTCACATGAAACCAATCAAACATGACCAGCTGGTGAACAATCTCCAGCCACATTCCAAAGCAGCAAAACACAGGAGAAGCAAATGACACAATATTGTTTTCCTTTTCCTCTGAGGCTTCTCATCTTCCCAGGAGGAGAAATCCTGGTGAAGGGATTTTTCAGAAAATGTGACAGTGACAGCTGGGGTTGGGTCTGGATCTGGATGATCTCTAAGGTGCCTTTTAAGCAAAATCCCTCCAAGATTCTGTGATTTTATTTCAAGCAAGGCTCTGTGTGCTGGTGCCTGTGACACTGAACCCTTCCCTATGGCACTCGTGACTCCTGATGTTAAAGCTAAACCTGCTCAGAAGTTTTTCCAAGCTGGAGCCCTGTGGCAAAAGCTGGGAAGCCAATTTTGGCACTGAGGCAGCAAAAACCTTAAATAACTTCGGCTCTTTTACCACAATTAGGCCTGGAAAATTCACTTTTCACAGCCAGCAGTTGAGCTCATTATCCTATCTCCTGCAAAAACACAGCGGGGCCATTGTTTGGCTGCTGCAGAGCAACAACAAAGGGCAATTGCTGAGCTGAGATGTCAGGAGAGAATTTCAGTGCCGAGGTGAAGGCTTTGATGTGGCACAGAACTGGTGGCTCAGACAACAAGTGTTGCACTCCATCCACTCCTGCAGCTGAAATTGCTTGCAAAATCACCTTTTTTAAATGCAAATCTGCGTTTACATTAATTAAGTGCACTCTGGCTCTTCCTGTCCTGGTGAATCTGCAAAATCAAAATGCAAACCGGGGTTGCAGCTTGTTAAAGAATGAGGAGATCACATCCAGATCAGGGGGGGTTTATTTCAAACTCCTTTGCCAGGCACAAACAGAAGCAGAGTGAAAACAAAGCTCTTTTTTCTCACCTTTCTCTTTTCCCACCCCTGGGGTGCTACAAAAAGAGCAGAGAGGTTCTGCCTCCCCTTGCTTTGGTGGTTTGGTGTTTGTGTGGCAGCAAAATCGAGGATTTGCTGTGCTGAGCTCTCTGCAAACCTGGCCAGACTCTTTTCCAGAAGATTTACAAATTTTTGACGATAATGAGAAAATTTACATAATAGTAATTTATTTTTTTCCTTCAAAACTGGCTGTGGCTCAGCAGGTCCAAACCCTGTGTGGGGGTTCCTCTTCATTATTTAAATTCAGTGGTAAAATCAGGAACAGAATCTCACTGATTCTAAGCCAGCTCTAAAAAGCTTTGTCTATTTTAGACTTTTACCTCAACATCTTTCAGGCACTTTTAAAAACCTCTCAGTTTCAGGAATTTTGGCTTCACAGAGCATTCAAGCTCCAAAATAAAACAAAGTCTAAGGGAGTAAATAAAAGGGGCAGGCAAGGAGCTGGAAAATACATCCTGGAAGGAGCAGCTGAACTGGGGGGGCTCAGCCTGGAGAAAAGGACATCAGGGGGGACCTCAGTGCTCTGCACAGCTCCTGACAGGAGGAACAGGGAAAGGAGGAGAGGAAATGGCCTCAGATGGCACCAGGGCAGGCTCAGGTTGGAGATTGGCACAGAAAATTTCCCTGGCAGAGTGGTCAGGCCTTGGGCTGAGCTGCCCAGGGAGGTTTGGAGTCACTGAATTGTCCCAGAGCAGTCTGGATGTGGCCTTGGGGACAGGGATTGGGGTGGTGCTGGTGGGGCTGGGGTGGCACTGGAAGGTCCTGAAGGTTCTTCCCACCTTGGTGATCCTGGGATTTTTAACATGGCAAAGATCCAACTTGGTTTTGGTGTGCCAAAGATCCTCTGACAATTCAGGCACTGTAGCCTGACAGGAAAGGGAGAAAATGGTGTCAACTTTCAAACCAGGAGCTGTGTTTTCCACAGTCCTTCAATAACCCTGGCACTGAGTCTCCAGCTCCTTTCTTATGGCTGCTCCAGCCATGGAAGTGTCCAAGGCCACCTTGGACAGGGCTTGGAGCAATCTGGGACAGTGGAAGGTGTCCCTGCCCATGGGATCACCTCAATGATCTTTAACTGTCTCACCTGACCCATTCCATGATTCCATGACCCCCCAAACATTCCATAAATCCCACTCTGATGCTGGGGGTGGATCTGATCCAACTCCCAGCTCTGCCTGGGATCACAGTTTTCCTTGGATTATGCAGCACCCACAAACCAACCCAGTTTTCAACCCCTCAGCACCAACCTGAGCACCTGCACTGGAGCCACAGGGTCACATTCACATTTTCTGAAAAATCCCTTTGCCCAGGAGTTTTCTTCTGGGAAGCTGAGAGGCCTCAGAGAAAAAGGAAAACAATTCTTATCCCATTTGCTTCTCATGTGTTTTGTTCATGTGGAATTGTTTGGAGATTGTTTTTTGGAGATTGTTTCATTGGTTTCTGCTGTGAATGATTTTGACTCAATGACCAATCATTGCCAAGCTGTGTTGGGACTCTGGAGAGAGTCACGAGTTTTCATTATTATCTTTTTAGCATTGTGTAAGTATCCTTTCTGTATTCTTTCATATAGTTTAGTACAGTATTCTTTAATATGATGTAGTGTTATAAAATAATAAATTAGCCTTCTGAGAACGTGGAGTCAGAGTCATCATTCCTCCCTTCATCAGGGCACCCCACAAATACAATACCCCCCAAATATTCCATAAATCCCACTCTGGTGCTGGGGGTGGATCTGATCCAACTCCCAGCTCTGCCTGGGATCACAGTTTTCCTTGGATTATGCAGCACTCACAAACCAACCCAGTTTTCAACCCCTCAGCACCAACCTGAGCATCTGCACTGGAGCCACAGGTGTCACATTCACATTTTCTGAAAAATCCCTTTGCCCAGGAGTTTTCTTCTGGGAAGCTGAGAAGCCTCAGAGAAAAAGGAAAACAATTCTTATCCCGTTTGCTTCTCCTGTGTTTTGTTCATGTGGAATTGTTTGGAGATTGTTTACCCACAGGTGATTGTTCCATTGGTTTCATGTAAATTGTTTTCACTCTTTGGCCAATCATTGCCAAGCTGTGTCAGGACTCTGGAAAGGATCACGAGTTTTCATTATTATCTTTTTAGCCTTCTGTCTGTATCCTTTCTGTATTCTTTATTATAGTTTAATATAGCATTATTTAATATAATATAGTATTATAAAATAATAAATCAGCCTTCTGAGAACATGGAGTCAGATTCATCATTCCTTCCTTCATCAGGGCACCCCACAAATACAATACCCCCCAAATATTCCATAAATCCCACCCTAGTGCTGGGGGTGGATCTGATCCAACTCTCGGCAGCTCTAAACAGGCACCCCTGGCTTGCTGACGATGATGTGAGAGGCTCCTCTCTGGGAAAAAAAGGCAGAAAAATCCTTCAGGAGCCCAAGGGCATGGTGGGGTGTTTTAACCAACATCAGGAGCTTCACACTACATAAATATCAGAGATTTCAGCATAATGAGCCTTTAAATGCTGTGTAGGGATGACATTCCAGTTCAGAGCTGTGCTTTTCCCAGCTGGAAATAGAAATAAAGCAATTGATTGGTCTGTGAGCAACTAGTTTTAAAACAATTTGATTTTTTTTTATTATTATTATTTTTAAAAGGCACAAGAGTGTTTGTTCACGTCAGTCTGTCTGTACAAGCTTGAGGCTATCACTGGGTCTTTAATCTCGACAGAAGAGAGGTTTCACCTCCATTTCCTTCCCCAGACATTCCCAAATTAAATATCAGGAATATGCCTGGCGTGGGATGGGCTTTGTGGAGCTGCTTCTTCTGCAGCTCAGGGTTGAACTGGATCATTTTAAGGTCCTTCCTAATCCAGACCGTTCTATAATTTCATTATTTAGTTGGACAAACCCTCCAAGACCATGAGTCCCACATTCTCCCACCACTGGAAGTGCCACTTCCACAAATCCTTCCAGAGATAATGAGTCAAGGCTTTCCCTGGGCAGCCTGGTTGAATATTTGCCAGCCCTTTCTGTGAGGAATTTTCCCCCAAAATCCAAACCAAACCCCCCTGAGCTGTTTGGGGCGGGTGAAAAAGCAGGAAAGCAGCAAGTGCCAAAGCACCAATTAGTGCCAGCCAAGACAGAGCAAAGACAAGGGAGTTAAACCACAGAATCCACAGCTACAGAGCCTGGCCTGCTTTAACCACAGAGCACAGAATCTCCAACCACAGCCATCAGATGATGTGACCAACACTCAGCACAGGGATCCGCGGCTCCAACACCAGGAAAACATTCTGGGAACGTTCATTTTCCGTGTCTGCAAACATCCCCCAGAGCAGGCTGAGTGTGGGATCTCAGCACCTCAGGATGGAGGTGCAGAGAGGCCGAGACCACCCTTGGGGGGCTCGGGAATCCTGGAATGTTGCCAGAAGTGTCTGGTGGCAGGATTTTGATCCTACACAGGAGATGAGACCTGTATGAGGACTGGGAGGATTCCACTGGGTGAATGGTGAAGGGATAAGTTAGTTAAAGTGTAAAACACAGGGTTTAGGATTTTGGTACAGGGGGGTCTAAAGAAGTAAGATGGAGGAATTGGGGCGTGTCCTGTCCTTCTTCTTCTTCTTCTTGGCCTCCATCTTCTGTGGTGGTGGTGGCACTTTGGGATTGGTCATTACTAAAAGTGCACCGGTTAATAAGGGTAGAAGGTATTGGGGAGAAATAATAAATATTGTATACGTAACTTCGAGTATAAAGATAAGTGACCGCCCTGGGGGCTCGGAGTGTGCCCATGGCTGACTTGCTGTGCAGACCTCTGTCGGGCTGAAAGAAAATCTTTTAGATAAACAATTAATAAACACCAAGACCGAGACAAGATCAGAAGTCTCTCCTCGTCCTTTGAAGCGTCGGCTCTCCAAGGACATCCTTGAGAATTCCAGCACACCTAAAACAGCAGAAAACCTAAACAGCCTAAACAGCCGAGAAACAGAGCAAAAATGGCATTCCCTGAGCTAACTATCTCTGGTAATAAATCAGCCCAGCAAAGAGAAAAGAGAAACGCCGAAAATCTACAAGCGGCGTCCCTGAAATAGCTCAGGACCTAAATCAGCAGCGAAAAGAAGAACGCCGGGAGAAAAATGAAAATTTACAAGTGGCGTCCCTGGACATAAATCAGCCAGAAGAACGCCAGAAAAATTTACAGCTGAGCAGTTCTTTCTCTCAACAGCTGGAGCAGATGTTGTTGGGATGTGGGACTAATGGAAAGGAGGGAACCTGTTGGGTTTTGGGGCACTGCAGTGTGAACAACAGGTGCCTTTTAGGGTTCCCCTGAAAGTGAACACTCACATGTGCTTTAACTGCCCAGCTGGTCAAAAACAAGGCCTCAAAATGGCACATCTGCTCCCAGATAATTCCCTCCAGCTTTTCCTAGGACGTGTTTGAGGCTTTAAATGATGGGGGATGGATGCAGCCACTCAGGAGCAAAGGAGGCTCAGGGAGGACCTCATTGCTCTGCACAGCTCCTGCCAGGAGGGACAGGGAAAGGAGGAGAGGAAATGGCCTCAAATGGC